>NW_026886686.1:0-78947 GCF_032173495.1 Musca vetustissima | reverse complement strand
TAGTGTCATATTATCTAGGCCTCCGTTTTGTACTCATATTCTGTTTGATTGTTATTACTTTTCTTGCTTTTTTTTGCCAAGATGGAGGAAAAATGAAATATATATAAATAGACAGCTGAGAAAAAAAATATGTAACAATGTAGATGATATAAAAAGTGGAAAGTTTTATGCTTATTTTTTATTGACACTTGGCCAAAAAGTTTTTCTAATATTTTCACCATCCATTGTTGTCGTTGTTGTTGCTGTTATGGTAGCCTACCGTTTTCACACTTTTCCAACTAAACTAAAGTCTTCATGCTCCGTTGTGTTAAAGCGAAAAAGGTCTCTCTGTTGGGGTTTATAAGGTGTTAATTTGACATCTTTTCATTTCGATGGGAGTTTTGTTCTTGGTCGATAGGTCGGACTTCACCCTTCTTCTTCTACATCTACATGTCATAGCTGTTGTATTACGGTGAGGGCACTTTTATGTCTTGAATGACACTTTTCTATAAGACATAGAACACAAGAAAATGCCTTAAGGATGATTATGACAAAGTTTCTTTTGTTGTGCGGGACAAAGAGGGGCTGCTACAACTTTTTACTCTTACTCACATTTGTAGATATGTTCAGTTTTTTGTATAAAACATATTTAAATGGTTTGAAATTTATTTTTTTTATTAATTTTACTAAAATTGCGTGTTTATATTTATTAAAGATAAATCCGGATTTTATTGACCCTTTGTTTCAAGGTGAAACAATGGTGTTCGTGCTGCTGGCCAACGCATTTTTATTTATCAACAACCCGCTAATTACATACATATACTTAAGGTATGGCAGACTAAAATTCAAGGAAATTATAAGATAAATTTTACTCAGACAGCGATTATTGGTGTTTTTATTTTTAGTCAAAACCGCAAATTTTGTTATCATGTTAATTGCAATAAAATTAAGGTTAGGGAAAGTGTCGAACATTCAAGAAGCAAAGCAGACAGGTTAATATTGAAATTTTTAAAAAGAGTATAAACAATAATGTGTTGATATTATTCATCAATAGATAATAATTCTAAACATATTTACTAAGATTTCTGAATTAAAAAAAAAAATCAGTTCAGTAAAGGGTATAATGGCAAGTGAATAACAATTTAACTTCTGTTGAACTAGAAATTTGGCGTATTTAACCAGTAAGGAAGGCGCACATGTCGAAGTAGTCCGACTATATGATCGACACCTACACAACTTTGATTACAAGGGAGATACAAAAGCTGCTTCTAAGATTCTCTTTGAAGCTTGCAATAATATATTCCGATTTAAATCAAGCTTAATAAATATCCCTCTCTAAAGATTCTGGGTGAATCTGTATGTTATAATAAATTCGAATTCGGAACATAGCCAAAATCTGGGAAATGTTGAGTGCGCAATTTTCATGAAATGGAAAATATATATGGTAGCACATATAAATCCAAATTAAATAAAAACCAATAAGGACGGGGCCGACTATATGATACCCTTCACCACTTTGGGTATATACAAGTAATGCTCATGTGCTCTTTTAGATAGAATAGACATAGCATATTTAAAGGACCATTAAAATGGAATCGGACAAAATTAAGATGTTTGAACAAAACTAAAACAACCCATACCACACCAATCTGAAATTTATGAATAAATTTGGACTTAATCAGTACGCTATGCAAAATTTTATGCGAATCGGTCTAAATTTGATTCTTTTGTGCTACATTTACAAAAAATCGTACAAAAATATATATGGGAGCTATATTTAAATCTGAACCGATTCCAACTAAACTTCGCATACATCAATTTGGACCTAATTCAGTACCCTGTGCAAAGTTTTGTCTCAATCGGAGCAATATTAGCAGTATAGTGCTCCATTTACATAAAATCGGACGAAACTATGTTTGAGAGCTATATCTAAATCTGAACCGATTCCAACAAAACATCGCATATATCAATCTAGACCTAATTCAGTACTCTTGGCAAAATTTTGTCGGAGCAATATTGGCAGTATGGTGCTCCATCTACATAAAATTGGGCGAAACTATAATGGAAGCTATATCTAAATCTCAACAGATTCCAACTAAACTTCACATATATCAATGTGGACCGAAGCCAGTACTCTGTGCAAAATTTTGTCTCAGTCGAAGCTGTACCAAATTTCATTCACTCAGAAAGTGATATTATGTATATTCTCAAAAAGAACCATGCGTCCATCTCGTTTCCTTTTGCCTGTTGCAAACATATGCACAAAGACATAATAGTGGTAAAGGGTATAAATATAGAGCGGTTATATTTGCATCTGAATATATTTCACAAAATCCAATACACATTATTCTAGGTTCAATTTGCTATGTTGAATACATATTCGTCCCAATCGGACAAATTTTAGTTAGTTGGAACAACATTTTTGTGAAATCGAATAAAAATATATATAGAAGCTATATCGAAACCTGAACCGATTTTAATCCAATATTTCATGTTAGGTTAACAAACATAGGCTCCTTTCTTACTATGAATATTGGGGGCTACGCTGAAACTTGTATCAATAAAAATAATTTTTAGTACAGCTAAATCGGTCGAAAAACGTGTCCAAAATCCCATAAATACCGAATATTGGCTATACCAAAACGTGTATATCCCGGAATGACAAATTTAATATACAATCCACCCATGGTGGAGGGTATAAAAAATGCCAATAATGGTCCATAATCAAATATAGCTCACATATATAAAGCTTAATACAAAAAATTATTGATATCGGTCCATCTTTGTACATAATCCCACAAAAAAGGTACATCTCCTTCTTCAGCATTTTAATGGTCCTAGGAGAATTTTCCCAAAGAAGGGACTATATTTTAGTCAAAAGAAGTGCCTGTAATTTGGCTTCCAGGGTCCTTTTGTGGATAAACAACTTCTTCACAGAACATTTTAATAAAATTTCAAATTGCAACATTGCCCTCGCCAATGTAACGCTTCGTGTCGACGTTCAAGGTTTTAGTCCAAATTTCCAACCCTGTTGTCTGTAGTTTGGTACTTAATTTTCTCCTGCAAGCAATTTACCATGGCATAGCCCCATATAAAAGTACCGAAGGATTTTAAGTATACAGAATAACCTCAGCCACATCGGTCGAACTTAGCGACGTTTTTATAGCCTCTATAAAACGGAATTAGCTGTAACGTAGTGTTTTCTGATTTTATAGTTTTATCAATTGGGTTCGTATTGGGTTATAAAATCTACCTAACAAAAATGATAAATATTGGTTCACTTTTTCTGGTAGACACCGTATACCGTTAGTTGCCGTCCGATATTCAGTACTTTATGAAAATGGCTGAAATTTGTTAGTTTTGAATCACATGGGTACGAAATCTCACTTTTAAAAATAATCAATATTGGTCCACCTTTTCGGGTAGCCACCATATAACGATACCCTCAAAATTTGGGTATTTTAAGAAGATGTTTTAATGTGTTCAAAGATTTAACGTTTTTGGTTCGCGTGTTGCGGTTGTTCACATATAATCGTACTCCACTATAGAATGGGAACGATTCTACCCTCGAAATAGTCGATATATATCCCACAAAGTATGAAATTCGAAGACGGAGTTTTCGGAGGGAACACATATACAAGATTAAAAGGTCAAGTTCGAATATGATATATTTGGGTCTAGCTTAGGGCATATCCCTTTTCCAGATTTTCGTTTTTTAATGTTTAGCGTGACGGAAGATATTGAGAAACAACAGTAAGAGGGCAGTTTCGAAAAAATAATACCACAGCCTCTTTATAATGATACCTTCATATTCTGGATACAAATATTCCTACCGGAGGTAGTCAGAATGGTACTTCTTTAGATATTTAGTATATTTGTTTATATTCGACCAAATACATCAGCATATTTGATATCATTATAAAATACGACAATTCCTCTTCAATCGCTATTGGTATATTGTAGGAGTAAATACATATACAAATATATGGGTATATTTAATTAACAAAATGTTGAGCGATCATAATAAAAGGCGATATTGCGAATTGATCAAATTTCATAAAAAAAATACTTTTCATAATCAACAAAAAATTTGCGGCGTCTTCTGTAGACACATCCGGAACTTCATGTTGCATATCGTGTTATCCTCGCAACATACTTTAAAATTTACTTTTATAGATAAATATAGATGTCCTTCTTCATTGTCCAACAGAATGATTAATTTCTGCCTAAACACTAATTTTGCCCTTCTCCTTTATAACCTATAGGCTTTGTTTACATGGACATTTAACAGAACACATGTAACTCCTCATATCGCATTTTAATATCATATTTATTACTTTTTCAACATATAACATACTAACATTTCTAGTTGACATTTTTTGTGTATTTATGAATTATTAATGATCGTGTATTTAAAAATAATTCATATCTAATATCTAACAATCTTCCCTCTCTTTACTGAAAATATAATACTGCATTTAAATAATTAGCACCATATGGCAATGGTGGCGGCATGGCAATCAACATTAAACAACACTACACTCACAATATTATCACATTATTAAAAAAAAAACTGAAAAAGAAAAGTCAAATATTTATAAATAGTTATATATCACCATTACATATTTTTGTTTTTCATTTTTAATCAAAAAATGCCAGCACTTTTCTTTGACTACTGCTCAATTATAATTAATGACCATAAGAAATAAAAAACCAGACACACACACACACCCCACCTACTGTCATCCCTTTTGGAACATTTGACTGACTAACTACCTACCTACCCCTAGGGGAAAATGCAAATTTCATTTGTTTTAAATGTTTATTTTCTAAAGTTAAACTACCGAATTTGTTAGACATTTCTCACTAGGTTTTGACAACTTATTTCAATACATTGTTTAACTGTGAAATGATACTCATGTTCGGACGGTTGGTTGGTTGACCGGGTGGTTAGCTGGTATTGTTGGTGTCATGACATTCGCTGATAGATCTGTGTATTTAAATGAATTTAGATGTATTTTCCATTTTTCCTCATTTAAAAAGTTATCAACACCAGTGGAGCGTTACATACATACCCCGGCCCGGCTATGGTCGTTCTTGTTGTCACAGTCAGCGGTCATAAACTCTGAACAGCAACAAGAACAACAACAATGGACGATAATCAACAGTGAAAGAAAAAATAGCACAACTGAAAACCCCATCAACCAGCAGCAAAATGCTCTTGTGGTGCTGTGAATGCAGCAGCAGCACCATGCCGCATAGTGTTCTTTAGTTCATTAAAACAAAAGCAACAACAAAACACTCGAGAGACAAAAACAAGAAAAAAAGAACTAAATGGAAAAAATATATAATAATAAGTATCAACGTTTATTAACCTTTAACAATGCAATGCATCTCCTCTCAAACCATCATCGGAATATAACAAAACCAACAACAACAACAGCGACAATATATATTTGTAGAGACACACGATCTCATACATATTTACACATATATGTACATTGTAAGTACGACTATTTATGATTGTGATGTGATAATAGGTTTCATTTACAATTAAATTTTATCCCCATACACGAAAAAAAGCCAACCACAATAAACGAGCAGGAGGGCTGTGGACAAAAAAGTGTCCACTCGAAATAGTTTCAGGGTATGGGATTTGTCAGCGGGAAAAACTGTAGTAATAATACAGAAATCAAACAATCGGAATTCTTGAACAGAATGTATTTGTGTTTCATGAAACGAGGTGGGATTTTCAAGTAGTGGGGACGTTAAAAAAGGGCTTTGGGTACATACAAGAGATGCTATTATATATACACACATGGCATTTTTGGGGGATCATTGAAATGGAATAGGGCGAAATTAAATGTGTGATCTGCATAAATATTTGAACCAATAAAAAACATATTTAAACATTCTGATATCTATGAAAAATTGTATGTCAATCGGGAGACTTGGATTCTTTAGTGTACCATTTGTATGAAATCGTTTATTTAGTTATTTGGTACAACATTTAGATGAAATCGGATGGAAACATAAATGGAAGATATGCAAATGGAACAGGATATACGGTGCATCATTGACATAAAATCGGACTAAGGTATTATGAGAACTATATCTAAACCTGAACCAATTTCAACACAACTTTACAGGCATTAAACTAGACTTAAGGGAACCCCCCCCCCCCATTCACGATTTCAATTTTTCAAGATTTTCAATGGGCTGGTAAATCAATACCAATGCTTGTTAAGGTTTGTAACTTTGCACATATATAATTGAAGATTTAAAAGAGAAGAAAAATAATTTACGAAAAAATTTTGTTATTGTTTTGTTGTTGTTTTTTGTAATTAAAGAAAAGTCCATATTTTTGATGGCGGGCATGATAACTCCTCACTGGAACATCGGAATCCGAAAATTCCAACGGTGTTAGAAAGAGTACATGTCTGGCTCTCGTATGAACTAGGATTATTGACTTCGCTCTAAAATTAGCAAAACGGTGGACCTTTTTGGAAAATCGCCGATTTTTTACCAAAAAGCAAGTTAAAAAATAAGGAAGATCTTCACCGATTGGCTTTATCCTAGTTCATACGAGAGCTATACACTCCCAGAGAAACGTTGCAAAATTTGGAACCGATTGGATTATTAGTTTTTGAGTTATCGTTCCCGCCATTCGCAAAAATATGTTTAGAGAAAAACGCGTTTAAAGTTTGAGAAGCCCTTCAGCCGTCACTTGATGCTGACACAATAAATCGGCTATATCTTCAGGAGTTCTTGAGATTTTCACTTGAAATTTTGTAGAGACATTCTTTAATCTGTGTAGATTCGAATTATATCAACAAAAATTTCGACCCCGAGAATGGGGGGGTCCCCTCCCCTCGGACACACATTGAGAGTTTGGCGCACCATTTACATAAATTCGGACGATGAAAAACTCAACACCCTCTATCATAATCTAAATTCCATAGGTAATGACAATTTTTTCATAAAATCGGACGAAGCTTTATATGACAGCTATATGTATATCTGATCCGACTTCAAAAAATGGAGTCTGAACCCATTTCAAAAAAAAAAAAAAAATAAACTTGACAGACATCAAACTGGATCTAATTCAGTACGCTGTGCAAAATTGTGTCTCAATCGGACAAACCTTGAGATCTTAGTGCACCATTTACCTAAAATCGGACGAAACTATATATGGAAGCTATATCTAAATTTAAATCAATTCCAACAAAACTTCTGAGACATCAAACTGGTCCTAGTTCAGCACGCTGTGCAAAGTTTTGTCTCAAATTTTGGGAGTTTATTGAACCATTTAGATGAAATCGGACAAAATCTTGGCCAAATAATTGAGCTGTGCAAATTTTCATTGAAGTTGAATAATAAATGCGACCTGTACTTTGCTCACAAAAATACATGGACGGAGCATGCATAAATCGTATATAAGTATGTCTGTTACAATCATATGCGCACAGGCCCTGTACCAAAGTGTTGTGAAGGATATAGAAAAGAAAGGCGCGGCATGCCTACATGGGTGCTATGTTAAAACAAGGACCTATATTAAACTTTTGCGATCAATTTTTTACCCACCAATAATTCGGAATGTCAAATTGCAGCCACTTAAATCGGAAAATATGCATTAGAATACTAACAATATGGCTGGGACTTTATAATCGGTGGTAAGTCAAAATTTGAACGTACTCGTATACTGACAAAGTAGTTTTTTTAACCCACTGACAACTGTGGATATCAAATAATAGGCACTTCGATTGGAAAATATACCATCGATATTTATATACGTAAATTTAGAGGGAGCTATCGCAAAACATACTCCTACTTTGAAACCCCGAAATGTTAAACTACGTCTCCTTCAGTTGCAACAAATTTTGAAAATGTCGAAAATGGAGTGGTATGTTTATATGGGAACTATACCGAAATTTGGATTGACATATCCCATTTTAAATATGATATACCCTGGAAGATTTCATATGAAAGACAAGTGACCTGGCGGATATGACTAAACCGGTTTAGAATATTATTCTGAACAAGAATATAATACTATAAGTTCACCAGCAAATATTTTCAGGTGTTACAAACCGAATAACCAATTTAATATATTCTCTACCTTATAGTGGTGGTGACCAAGGTAGGGTTCTTTGTTCACTTGTATTGGCAATCTGTATCTGTATAGTAAAATAAAACTTTATAAGCAAAGTTTGGTTTAAATGGGAACCTTCATTCGCTTAATATTGGATATACAAAATTTGTGATAAGTTTGGTTGAAATCGAATACTCATACATTTTAGACTTAATAATGTGTATATACCCCAACTTGCCATTGGGCTGAGCGCAGACTTACAGATAAATTCTTATAGAAATCAAAATACTTATACGATTCTTCTTTTCAAAATTCCTATAATTATGAAAAATTTTTTAAACCCTCTTTTCCTATATTTCTGAAATTTCCCATCATTTTCCATACCCTCCTCATATTTAGCACGCACGACAATGTGCGTGCATATCTCTGTCACAAAACAAAAATGGTCAACAAGCAATTAAATGTCCATTGGTTGGGCGTTGGGAACTGCGATGTCAAACCTAGCAGCAGTAGTAATACCCAATGACAATACCCGCATTGACATATTCCTTTTGCGGTGCGTTTGTCATTAACTAGTCGTAGTTGATGTTGTTGTTGATTATTGTCAATTGAAATTGATAGATTTTTCGTGTTTATTTTCCTCTCAAGGAAAAAAAACATTTTCAACTAAACTAAACAAAATTTAGAAGTTTAAATAACGAGTGTATTACAATTGATTTCAATTATTCTTTGGGATATTAAGTTTTTAAATTTAAAATATTGAAAGTTACTAGCATTCATTAAGATTATATTTTAAATAATATTAAAAATATTAAATGAGAAAAAAATAAAATCATATACAATAGTCCCACTGAATAGCTAATGAATAAGTCATAAAAACTAAAACTTTCAAAGACTGAGAAAATTATGAAGGAAATATTGAATACATTTTTTTTTTCAAAAATAGTTTTAAATTTTTATATCCTTCACCACTCTGTGGTACCGGTATTATGTCTTTGTGCATATGTTTGTAACAGGCAAAAGGAATCGAGATAGTCCCATAGTTCCTTTTGAGAATATGCATAGAATCACTTTCTGAGTCGATTTATGCATGTCCGTCTGTCCGTTCGTCCATTCGTCCATGCATTTTTGTAAGCAAAGTAAAGGTCGTATTTATGATCCGATTTGTATGAAATTAGCCACAGTCCATTTGTTTGGCCCAAGGACGAACACTATTGAAATTGAGAAAAATGCGTTCAGATTTAGATATAGCTTCCATATATAATTTCGACCGATTTTAGGTAAATGATGCACCAAACTTCCAATATTTTTCTGATTGAAAAATATTGTTTGTACATCGTACTGAATTAGGTCCTTATTGATGTATGCGAAGTTTTGTGGAAATCGGTTCAGATTTAGATATAGCTCCCATATATAGTTTCGTCCGATTTTAGGTCAATTGTGCTCCAAACTCGTAATTTTTGTCTGATTGAGACCAAATTTTGCACAGCGTACTGAATAAGGTCCAGCTTGATATACGTGAAGTTTTGGTGAAATCGGTTCAGATTTAGATATAGCTCCCATACATAGTTTCGTCCGATTTTATGTAAATGGTGCACAAAATTCCAATATTTTCCGATTGAGACAAAATTTTACACAGCATACTAAATTAGTTCCAGTTTGATGCACGTGAAGTTTTGATGAAATTGTTTCAGTTTTAGATATATTTCTCCCATATATAGTTTATCCGATTATATGTAAACTCCCAATATTTTTCCGATTGGTGCAAAACTTTGCACAGCCTACAGAATTAGGTCCTGTTTGATATTTATGAAGTTTTGTTGAAATCGGTTAAGATTTAGATATAGCTCTCATATATAGTTTCGTCCAATTTTTGGTAAAGGGTGCACCCGACTTACCATATTTTTTTCGATTGAGACAAAATTTTGCAGAGCGTATTAAAATAGGTCCACATTGGTGTTACGGAGTTTGATGAAAATCGGTTCAGATTTGGATATATCTCCCCTATACCGATTTTTTGGTAAATGCTCCACCAAATTCCCAAGTTTCGGAGTTTTGTGAAAATCGGTTCGGATTTGGCTATATGTACATATACCGTTGGTCCACCAAACTCCCAAGTTTTGTCTGATTGATACAAAATTTTGCACAACGTATTGTGAAAATCGGTTCAGATTTAGATAGGGCTCCCATATATAGTTTCTTCCGATTTTTGGTAAATGGTGCACCGAGGAGCCTACGTCTGTTCCATATACACGATGTAAAATGCAGCATACAAAACGATATATGCCACGGTTGCTCAATTAGGTCCAGATTTACTTATAGCTCCACATACATTATTTTCCTCGATTACATACAAATGGTACATAAACGAATTCGATTGATATACAATTTTTCATAGATTTCAGAATGGTATGTGCATTGAGTTTTTTCCTTGGTTCTATTTCAATGGTCCTCTAAAAATTATATGTCTGTTCTATCAACAGGATATTGTATATATTAGCATCTTTTGTATGTAGCCAAAGTGGTGAATGGTATCATATAGTCGGCTCCGTCCGACTTTTGAACTTTCCTGACTGGTTTATAATATGGAAAACTCTGGTGGGTATTGGCCAATATTTCGAGGCATTGCAAGGGTATACAAATTAGAGGTCAGATACAATCTCGATCTGATGAACGGAGGGACATACAATAATAATCATTTAAATTAATTATTTAATAGCACTTATCCCAAAAAGTTTTGAAATAAACATGACTCATATTAGAAATTTTGCAAAAATCTGAACAACTTTACTTTTTTTTGAAAAAAACAACAACAAGTTAAATATAATTTACTCCATATTTTATTATGGTCTTATGCTATGGCAATTATTAATCCCAAGCATAAAATATAGAAATATCTTAAAATATATGTGTCTGTCTATCCCTCAGGCTGTCATACATCATCTTATCGGACATTCTGTTAAAGATAGAAGTCAAACGTTAGGCAATCAAAGAAACAAAACAACGAAAAAAGGGTAGTATTTATTTCTAAAAGACATTTAACAATTTAATTTAATCGTTTGTGTTTTAAGCTGGCCAGTATTTTTTTACGTTACGCTCTTTGTCTGTTTGAAAAAAAAAATCACACACACACAACAAAAATTTGAGGCAAATCATAACACCAAAAAAATTATCCACTTCACCATAAAAAACCAGTAAGGAAAGTAGTAAAGTCGGACGGGGCCGACTATATGATACCCTTCACCACTATGGGTATAATAAACAGGACTATTAGCATGTACTTGAATGAAATAAAACATGTGATATTTATCTAAATGTGAATCTACGTAGATCTATCCATAAAGTATGTAAATCGACTTCAAACAAATATAAATAGGTCATCCGTTGGGCTATGTCTGTACTTCTAGAAAACGAAACTACATAATTCTATGCTCAATTTTGTACGTTGTGCAAAATTTGATGTCAAACTGACTAACAATTTACTTGATATCGGGCCAAATATTAAGCGATTTCAAACAAACTTGTCACAGGATACGTTATACTAATTTCAGAACGTTTTGTTCCTATTGGTTCCTTGGTGCGTCAAGTACTTAAAATCAATCTTTAATAAAAGGGAGCTATATCTAAATGTGGACCGATTTTCACGAAACAACGCAGACATCAATCTAGGCTCAATTCAGTACGTTATGCCAAATTTCGTGCAAATCGAAAGATATATAGGACTTTGGGGTACCCTTTACATGAAATCGGACGAAACTATATATGGGAGCTATATCTAAATCTGGACCGATTTTCACGAAACTTTACATACATCATTCTAGACCTAAATGATTAGGCTGTACCAAATTTCGTGAAAATCATAAGATATATAGGGACTTTGGGGCACCATTTACATGAAATCGGACGAAACTATAAGTGGGAGCTATATATAAGTGGGAGCTATATAGAAATCTGGACTGATTTTCATAAAACTTGGCAGACATCCTTCTAGGCTCAATTAAGTACGTTATGCCAAATTTCGTGCAAATCGAAAGATATATAGGGACTTTGGTGTACCATTTACATGAAATCGGACGAAACTATATATGGGAGCTATATCTAAATCTGGACCGATTTCCACGAAACTTTACATACATCATTCTAGACCTAAATGAATAGGCTGTACCAAATTTCGTGCAAATCGAAAGATATATAGGGACTTTGGGGCACCATTTACATGAAATCGGACGAAACTATATATGGGAGATATATCTAAATCAGGACCGATTTTCATGAAACTTGGCAGACATCATTCTAGACTCAATTCAACACGCTATGCCAAATTTCGTGCAAATCGAAAGATATATAGGGACTTTGGGGCACCATTTACATGAAATCGGACGACACTATATATGGGAGCTATATCTAAATCTGGACCGATTTTCACGAAACTTTGCAGACATCATTCTAGACCTAAATGATTAGGTTGTACCAAATTTCGTGGAAATCGGATGATAAATAGGGACTTTGGGGCACCATTTACATGAAATCGGACGAAACTATATATGGGAGCTATATCTAAATCTGGACCGATTTTCTCGAAACTTGGCAGAAATCACTCTAGACTTAATTCAGTACGTTATGCCAAATTTCGTGCAAATCAAAAGATATATAGGGATTTTGGGGCACCATTTACATGAAATCGGACGAACCTATATATGGGAGCTATATCTACATCTGGACCGATTTTCTCGAAACTTGGCAGACATCACTCTAGGCTTAATTCAGTACGTTATGCCAAATTTCGTGCAAATCAAAAGATATATAGGGACTTTGGGGCACCATTTACCTGAAATCGGACGAAACTATATATGGGAGCTATATCTAAATCTGGACCGATTTTCACGAAACTTGGCAGACATCATTATAGGCCTAAATGATTAGCCTGTACCAAATTTCGTGCAAATCGAAAGATATATAGGGACCGTTTACATTAAATCGGTTAAATATATATATGGGAGCTATATCTAAATCTGAACCGATTTTTCCCAATTTCAATAGGGTTCGTCCTTGGGCCGAATAAGTGACCTATGCCAAATTTCATCCAATTCGGATCATAAATGCGACCTGTACTTTGTTTACAATTTAACATGGACAGACAGACGGACAGACGGACAGACGGACAGACGGACGGACGGACGGACGGACATGCATAAATCGACTTAGAAAGTGATTCTATGCATATTCTCAAAAGGAACCATGGGTCTATCTCGATTATTTTTGCCTGTTACAAACATATGCACAAAGACATAATACCCTGTACCACAGTGTGGTGAAGGGTATAAAAACTATATTTTTTCAACTTCGAAAAATAAAACCTTTAGCATGGCTAAAATAAGTGCCAAACTTTTTATGTTTCCACAAATTCACAACATAACTATTATGAATTGTAGCAATACAAAATTTTGCACATATTCGAATTGGTTGGGACGACAGTCTTTTGGTTGCTAAATTCCGCGTTGTGGTCGTTCCTGCAACTTCTACATATCTTTGGACAGAAAATAAACCGAAATAAAACCTTTCAAATTTAGCCACATGAAAAAAATAAGAAAAATACCAAAAAAAAAAAATACTACAAATCAAAAGAGCAACTGGCAAAATATGACTACTAATCTGAAACACACACACATATACATACATATTTATTGCTTGATGCAGAGTTGGATATAATAGGGTAAGCATTTCGAATTGAACACATATTCTATTCACTCAGATCCCTAGAGTTATACAGCATGTTTTAACAAATCAAACGGAATCGTTTTCTGAAGACTTGACTTCCTGGTTTCGCCTGTCATGCCAGGTCCCAATTTTGGCATATTTATCTTCTTACATCTTGGGATATACTGAATGTCTATCATCTTATTTGTGGATAATAGACTTAGATCCCCTTCCACAAAAAATCTAAGGATTTCCTTCTGCTGTATGATATAACAACTTTATCTACCCCCAATATACTTCTTGCTAATTCCAACTTCCCATCCCTGGTACGAACATACCTAAAAAAAATTATATGAATGAAACACACAGAGTTCAACTCTGAATAAGTTTTTTCTTTCGAAAATAAAATCCATAAAACCTCAACAGTTTAATGCCAATAGCGGCAGACAAAGTAGTCAGCAATCGACCGACGACTGTATTTGTAGTTTTTGAGACTCCCCAAAAAATATGAAATTGAGCTAATAAATTATCAGGGGTTTTTTCGTTTCTAAACGCCAGACATGGCTAAAGCATGCTAAAGTTTTTTTCGTTGGTTTTATTCTCAATTTTTGACCATTGCCTGATCTCAAAAAAAAAAAAACGCAGCAGTCGATTTTTTTGGTGTTCCCAAATGAAAGGGTTAGAAATAAATTTTTTGAAACCTAGCATTTAAACATAAATACACATTTAGTTTTAAGTCCCCTACCAATGGAAAAATAAAACACACACACATACACATACTCAGAACTCTTGTCGTCATGCCATAAATTAGAAAAGAAATGGATCAAATAAAATTGATATTGGAGCTGAAACATTAAAGATTTATTTCATTTTAAGATGATATCGTTTTAAAGAAGAGGAAAATAAAAGACAAAAGATGGCCTTTCACGAGAGAAACTTCGGCTAGTACATCTCTTCAATAAGAATTTGTATACGAATGTAAATTCAATAAAGAATAGTGCAATTTTATTTAAGCGACTTTGTATGGAGCTTCAAGCTTTTCAGGCAGTTAAAAGCAATTCTCAAATTTAAATAAAATCAAAGTTAGAAATAAAATCAAATGAAATACAAAACCAGTGAGCGGAGCAGTATAGTCGGACAGGGCCCGACCATACGATACCCTACACAACTTCCATGAAAATCTAACTTTCTGTGGTTCTATATTCTGAGATTGGGCAATATTTCGCGATATTTCCACACTTTTGACTGGCTAGAGGTCAGCAAATGTTAGTAATAATCAGTACAGCACCTCTAATTATTTGTCCAGATTCCCTTCACCTTGGGTTGTGTTGTGATGTTCGGCTTTCGACTCGAAAAGTACAAATAATTAAGTTTTCGGTCCACTTCATCCGAAAAATATTATCTGATCATCACCTAACATTTTAGGCGTTGTCCTTGACCATAGCTGGAACCTCATGGAACATTTCAAAGCGATCAGCGCTATATTTCCGCCCTCCAGTGTGGTAATATGTTACTTAATAATACATGAATACGTAAGCACCTGTAAATATTTAAGTGTAACTCCCTCATCCGAGTACCTACGGCAATATAATTCGTATCAATTTAAAGGCCAACCAGTCCTCTTGGATATACTATCAACTTCTCGGGTCTATGTCCTTCAGTGGTAAATATATACGCCATACAATACAAATTTTGTAATTTTTCACACAAAAGTCAGGGTCCATTTGACCGATCTTTATCAAAACAGGCATGCTTATTCTTTGGCCCGATCCCCTTCTCCATGCAAAAATTCGCGGTGTTTGGGCCATAATTGCGGCCTCTGGAGCGACCAGAAAAATCGGACAAAAATAAAGTTTTTGGTCCATTTCAGCCCCTAAATATTAACCGATCTTTTCCAAAAACCATAGGGGTCTTCATTGGCCAGAATACATTCTACATGCAAATTTTCGTGAATATTGGTCCATAACTGTGGCCTGTATCGTGTTTACAAATTATAATGGAAAGACGGACGGACGGACACACATGTCTAGATCAACTCAGCTAGTCGAGATATGACGATCGGTATACTTAAAGGTGGGTGTAGGACCAATATTTCGCGGCGTTACAAACTTTTTGGGCTGCACAAAGCTATAATACCCTGACAACATAGTTGTGTAGGGTATAAATATTGAAACGAATTTATAAAGACCCACCCAGACTCATTACCGGTATACTGAACGATAAACATACTGATCAAATCAATACAACAACAAAACCGACTACCTTTCCGAACCTACAGTACATTCTTTTAGCCAATAAGAGATAAACATTACACTCATTTCGACTCAAGCCATGTCATTCGTGGTTTAAGGGTAATCAAATTTTTGGTGACTTCTCGAAAGAATTTCTGGAAAAAACATCTGTGTGTACACAAAAATTCTCTTGAACCCTACTTCGACTTCTTGAGGTCTATCGTAATTTAATGTAGGAACGACCTTTCAAAATAATTCCTTTAAAACATTACTGAGATAAATCATGACTGGGAAGCTATGAACCCGGGAATTCTCGTTGTAAGCCTCGGGGTATGAATATAGCAGCATAAGTTTTCACATGTATAATAAATATATTTTTACAGAAAGGTCTCAATAATAAATACCTCAAGGATAACAACCTTGTATTCCTTTCATATTACTTATTCTCAAAAATTTGAAATATTTGGATATCCTATAAAGTGTATATATAGTCGAAATAATTTATAACGACGGTCAAGAAATTATACGTTGATCAATATAGCGATGTAGTTCTTTTAAAAATTTGACTATCATGCATTGTTTTTGTAATTAAGTCTACTCGAATCTGAGCTATATGTAGGAACTCAAAATTATATATACATTAAAGTAAAGCGAACAGATTTCGGGAATGAAAATAGATGACATCATGAAAAAACTAAACAATTTATGAAATAGTTGACATCATCATTCAAAAATGTTTATATATTTTAAAATTTATGATATATATAAATATATATTATTCTGTTTACGAACCTGCAAAATCTTGAAATAATCGAAACTGGGAATATCAACCCTGTAAACATTTCGATTGGTGAATCTTCTTTAATATAGAAACTTTTGAATCTATTTTGGAATCAAAACAATTTCGACTAATAGAAGAATTTCGCAGGTTCTGAAAACAACAAATAGTGTCACACGCGTAGAAAAAAAATTATATATATATATATTTATTAAAATTGTTTATATGGAAAAAATTTTAATTTTTCATCAGTTATGTGTAAGAGCACCTCAGGAATGATTCCTCAAAATTTTATCCAAATATCACCGATACTGAAAATTGTACAGAATTTTTAACACCCATTAAGGTTAATCTCACACCGGTTCGAAATATATTTGGAAGCTATGTCTGCATCTGCACCAATTTCAAACAAAACCAGTGAGGAAAGTAATAAAGTCGGACTGGGCCGACTATATGATACCCTTTACAACTTTGGGCATATTTTACATATGTATCCTTACAATAACATGTCTGCGTACCATGGGACAAATTTATGGAAAACGATTTATAGAAAACTTTACACACGCTATTCGGTACGTCGCACTTTTAAAAATTTAATCTCAATCAGACACCCGTTCCAAATACATATGAAAGCTATGGCTACATCTACACCAATTTCAATAAAACGTAATAATGTCGTTCAAGCCTCAATCGAAATCTGAATCTATTTTCCCGTAACGTACCACACAGCATTCTAGACTCAATTCAGTGCGATATGCCAAATTTTGTGCAAATCAAAGGATATATAGGGACTATGGTGTACCATTTACCCTAAATCGGACGAAAATATATATGGAAGCTATATCTAAATTTGATTTACAATTTAACATGGACAGATTGACAGACGGACTATACATATTCTCAAAAGGAACCATGTGTCTATTTCGTTTCCTTTTGCTGTTACAAAAATATGCACAAAGACATAGTACCCTGTACTACAGTGTGGTGAAGGGTATAAAAACACAATAACGTTATTCTAGTCTCAATTTTATACGTTTTGCTAAATTTCGTGTCAATCGGACAAACATTAGTAAAGGGTACACCATTTACCTAAAATCGGGCGATTTCAACGAAACATTCCAGAAAGTAATTTATTTTAACTTCAGTGCATGGTACATTTCTGTGCCAATCGGACAAATTTTGGGTCTTTTTTTGCACAATTTACATAAAATCGGATGAAAGAATATATGAGAGCTATATCTAAATCTGATCTGATTTTAACGAAACTTGACTCATATCAGCCTTCACTTAATTCAGTACGCAATGCCAAATTTCTTGCAAATCGAAAGATATATAGGGACTTTGGTACACCATTTACTTTAAATCGGACGAAAATATATATGGGAGATATATCAAAATCTGAACTGATTTTCACGAAACTTAGCACACATCATTCTAGACTCAATACAGTACGCTACGCTAAATTTCATGCAAATCAAAAGATATATTGGGATTTTAGTGCACCAGTTACATTAAATCGGTCGAACATGTATATGGGAGATATATCAAAATCTAAACCGATTTTCAAGAAAATTCACACACATCATTCTAGACTCAAGTCAGTACGCTATGCCAAATTTCGTGGAAATCGAAAAATACATAGAGTCTTTGTTGAACCATTAAACACATTAAATCGGTCGAACATATATATATATATATATGAACCGATTTTCCAGAAATTTTGCACACATCATTCTAGACTCAAGTCAGTACGCTATGCCAAATTTCGTAGAAATCGAAAGGTATATAGGGACTTTGGTGCACCATTTACCTTAAATCGGACGAAAATATATATGGGAGCTATATATAGGGTTCGTCCTTGGGCCAAACAAGTGAGCTGTGCCAAATTTCATTCAATTCGGATCATAAATGCGACCTGTACTTTGTTTACAATTTAACACGAACAGACGGACGGACGGACATGCATAAATCGACTCACAAAGTGATTCTATGCATATTCTCAAAAGGAACCATGGGTCTATCTGGATTATTTTTGCATGTTACAAACATATGCACAAAGACATAATACCCTGTACCACAGTGTGGTGAAGGGTATACAAATATTGAACATATTGACCATTTGTGGAGGAGTCCCACGGAGTCCCATTTTCGGACTTGATAAATATAATACGATGTAAAAATGTATTGTATTAATGTATTTATAACTATTAAAATTTTTGACTCTTTGTGGAGGAGGTACCTGAAGGTGTGGACCAACCACCTTCAGACTTCATCTAGGCTTGGTGAAGATAATAATTACTGCAAGGTTTTGTTCAAGTTGAACATTCCATTCGCTTGAAATTTAATTTATAAATCTTGAAAACTTTGAACCTCCAAATTTTCTGACGCGTATTATGTCCAAAGAAACTTGGGGTCTAAAACCAACATTTCGGTAAAGAAATGTAAATTAGATTTTTTTTCTGAAGTCAACTTTATAGTCATGTATGACGCCAACGATTAGTCTTAGCAATATTTTCTATAGTAATTGATTATAGTTTTGTATTTCCGATTTCTAGTGAAGGTTGAAGTTTCAACTGTATATCGAATTTTTGGTGTTCGCAAAATTTTAATCGTTATTTACTTTGTATTACATAGCCTCTGTGAAGAGTTATAGCATAAAGATTGCAATACAAGTCCTCTTTCTGCAACAGTTTACATGAATAAGTACCCTCGTATTTTTGGGAGTTTCGTATGTCTTTTTTCACATTTGCATTTCAGTGGTAGTTGTTTGGGGATAATATAGTCCGCTAACTGTTAGTCAATATTCCAGAAAAAAAAGAAAAAATGTGTGAAACTTGGGATCACATAAGCACAGGTTGTTTATATGTACCAATATATCAATAATGAAATAAAGATAATTTGATAGTCCTTCACAAAAGGCAGCACTCGGCTCTCACAATGGACGAATTTCTAAACATCTAGAAAAACAACAATTTTAGTGAAGGAATTGTATATTCCAATTGGTAATGTACAAATATTACCTGTGACCGCTGTGTTACATTCTGATTCACTTTTATTAACATATAACCCATCATATACTTTATCCTTACAACTAAATTTTGCAATTTCCCACATTTGGTAGACGTGTGAAATAAATCTTTAAAATATTGATTTCTCTCACCAAAAAAATATTTAAATCTTAAATTTAGTTTTCTTTACGCAAATTTGAACCCTGTCCAAAAAAATCCAAGTTCATAAATCTTTGCCATTCATCAACATAATAAACGATAGAGTTTATTAACATTCAAAAAGTGACTTCCCATTCAGCAACAACAACAACAACGACGACGACAACAAAAAGGATCATATTTTGCAAGCTGCTGTTGTTTGGTCAAAATATGAAATATGATCGCCTAGAATATTTCAGTTCCCATACAAGGAAGACAACGATAACAACAACAACAACACGAACAAGTCATTTCGAGTTCAATGGCAACAAACAATGCTGTCTTTAATTACTCTCTTTGTGAGCCAATTAACGTCTAAAGTGACAAAGACAAAAGAAACATTGCCCCGACGAAAAAGGAATAAGAAAACAAACGAACGAACGAATGATACATTGAACAAACCCTAGCATACAGGCAGGCAATGATGCTGCTGAACTCCACTAGAATTGGTGGAGGGGCAGTGAGCGGTCGACAGACAAATAAACTAACGGACTTGGTAGTTGGACATACATATATCACACATTGTTGTTTGGCAGCAGGCACACGGGTAGGCACCAAAGAAACAATGTTTTCTCTAATAATGTCAACGCCATCACACCAACCAAATATGTTTACCTAACACTTTGTCATAATTTGTGTATAAAAGAAGTCCATTGTTTTCGCCGGTGCCACCGTGATATCAAACTCTGAACTCTGTCGCTCAATAAAGTTTCAGATGTTACTTCTTTTTCGGAGCGTCGTTATGGAGGTACATGCATATAAATTCTTTATTTACTATCGTAAATTCACAAATCTATAAATTTTAATAAATGTTGACATCTATAATAATGCATATAAATAAATGAAAGCCGGTAAGGCAATGACCGATGTCGACTTTGAGATACCCTATAACACTTTGGGTGTATACAAATATAATTGCAACGTATAACACATCTAGACGTTTATATGGGAACTATCCCATTGTGATTGGTCAGCTAGTGGTTGAAGAGACTCTACGGATATTAATACTTGATTTATGGATTGGACCAATTTGACTCTTATTTAAAACTTTTTAAACAGTCGTGCATTAATTTTTAGTTACGTAATGACCCCTTTTTATATTAGTTTATGCAAAGTTTGGATCAAAACGGAATATCCTTTCGCAGGATATTATACATTTATTTATTAGCAACATTTTGACCAATTCTCCACCTTCGAAAATTACTTATGTGTTTAAGAAATATTACAATGTGCAAGGTTTGGATTATATCGGCAACTCCTTTCCAGTGTTATCCCGCTGACAAATCAGCATTTACCACCGAGATAGACACTTTCAGCCTTAACGCCTCGAAATATTGGTCCTAGACCCACCTTTAAGTATGCCGAGTATCTCGAGTAGCTGAGTCGGTCTAGACATGTGTGTCCGTCCGTCTGTCCATTATAATTTGTAAACACGATAAAGGCCACAGTTATGGACCAATCTTCACGAAATTTTGCATGTTGGATGGGTTATGGGCAATGAAGACCCCTATTTATACCCTTCACCACACTGTGGTAGGCAAAAGGAATCGAGATAGACCCATGCTCGTTTTGAGAATATGCATAGAATCACTTTCCGAGTCGATTTATGCATGTCTGTCCGTCCGTCCGTCTGTCCATGTTAAATTGTAAACAAAGTACAGGTCGCATTTATGATCCGAATTGGCTGACATTTGGCACAGCTCATTTGTTTGGCCCAAGGATGAACCCTATTGAAATTGGGAAAAATCGGTTCAGATTTAAATATAGCTCCCATATATATTTTCGTCCGATTTATGATATATGGTGCACCAAAATCCATATATATCTTTCGATTTGCACGAAATGTGGCACAGCGTAATGAATAAGGTCTAGAATGATGTGTACTAAGTTGCGTGAAAATCGGTTCAGATTTAGATATAGCTCCCATATATATTGCCTCCGCTTTTATGTAATTGGCGCACCAAAGTCCCTATATATCTTTCAATTTGCACGAATTTTGGTATAGGGTACTGACTTAAGTCTAGAATGATGTTGCTAAGCTTCGTGAAAAGATCCATAGCTAGGCCGATTGACACAACGTACTGATGTAATATAAATTAGTCTCTGGAAAGTTTCCCTGAAATCGGTTCCGGTATATATATATATATATATAACAAAAACGCTTCGTCTTTTAGGATAAATATGTAGAATATACCCAAAGTGGTGAAGGGTGTCAGTCCGACTTTACTACCTTCCTTACTGGTTTGTAAATGGTTTAAAGCAGTTATGGTCGATTTTTAGCTCCTGGGCGATGTTACGACTGCTAACATGCCGGTCAACTTCGAAAATTTCTCCAATTTTATCGACATTTTAGACGACCGGCCTACCTGTGCAAGGTGCATCTTTAACAACAAAAATTCCTGAACAAACTACAGTTCGCATTTATGATCCGATTTCGATGAAATTTGGCACATGCCACTTATTTTTGGCCCAAGGACGAACCCTAATAAAATTGGAGAAAATCGGCTCAGATTTAGACATAGCTCGCTTATATAGTTTCGTCCGATTTTATGTAAATGTTTCTCCAAACTTCATATATAGCTCCGATTGAGGGGTAAGCCTACACTCATGTCTCCGAAAGCAAGCTTCCGGAAATTTGACATAGATAAGTCAGAAGCGGACAACACATAATTGGGCAGTCGTGCAGTTCTAGTCAACATTCTGGGCATGTGTTAGTCATCGTACAATTCGTGCTCAATAGGAATTGAGGCGATTGCACCATACTGTTCTTAGCAGTGCTAAGAGTACACATGTCTGTCTAGGCAGCTGTCTTTCCTCTACTGATATGGATGGTGGATGGTCTCCGAGCATAGGATTCCTACGGTATTGTTCTACTGCCTGGGTGACCGCTGGGACATTACTCCACTTTGGAGAACTTCCGGTTTCGGGCTACAGGACTTCGACATCCTGTTTCTGAATTTCGCATATTATTCGCGATGTCCTCAAACAGTTTGGCATTTTACTTTTACGGCAGATGACCCATCAGTAACACATCTTGGCAGATTAGAAAGTCGCCTTCTGTTGTAGAATTATTCCCCGAACCGTACAAACAGTCACCAAATGATCTTTGCATCTATCGACACAAGCCTTTGTTTGAGCAATGCAGAATCCAATGAGAACAAACTTTCTATACGACTAAGACGATATGAAAGTCTCTGAAAGCACGGCGATCAGATCATTGCAGAAACAAACTCGAGCATTTTTCGTGTCATTGTAAAATTGTGAAGAATCCGAAGAGAAGAAAACATTTTTAGGCCCACCCGTCTATGTATGTTGGTGAAATAAGAGCCCAAGGATGATTCTATTTTACGGTATATCACATGACGAATTTGCCCTATCAGATCAAGTAGGCCATCAATGTTTGTGGCATAACGGACGTTTTTGGACTACATTCAATATCTTCGACTTTTAGGGAGCATCGTCCATAATTGAATTCATTGAACCAGTTTTTCACAGTGATACGGAATAGAGCCGCATTGCAATATTTTACTACATCAAGACACTCTTGTTGCGATAATCCATTGTGAAAAATTATCGGACTAAAATGTTCACAAGAATCTGGCAACAGTGACGTATGCTATACAAAATGTCGTGTTCTGCACGTTACAAATAAGTGTACAATGTCTTCTCTCACCGTCTGGTGTAGGGTATAACAAAAATGTTTTGAACTGTCTGTTTTACAGAGCCTTGCAAGCCCCCACCTCCTTCTTCTCGTTATAATCTTTGGCCTAGCTGGTCAGTCAGCCAGTCAATCAAGCATTCAATAATCAAAAGAACATCAAATTGTTATGAATGGTATACCATAATTTTCTACAACTCAACTCCGCGGTATAAAATAAAATGATGGTACTGTGATCCGAGTGCTGTCGGGGGGACATTTAACCAGGCTGGCAAGCGTCGTATGCAAAAAACCGGAAATACATTCAATGCATTTATTTCGTGCTGCACGCACCAACACAACAATAATAACAGTCACACAAATATTATGAACGTGTACAAGTATTATTTCATTTGATGACATTATAAACGCATCAGCGACCATCGCAGTGTGGACGGACAGTCGGACAATTCGACCAGACGCATTGCAATAAACAACTCAATTCATCGTCAATCAAATGATTGAAATAACCATAAAAAACTATATGTCCAGCATAATATATATGTATATGGATGTATGATGAATGCAGGCAGGCAATTGGTGGTTGTTGTTGCTGTGGCGCACTATCGTCGTCGTATAGGCTGTCCGCTTGCGTTGGCGGTAGACTCCATCATTACGTTCGTCAATCGAACGTAAAGAAATAATTATATTTAATGCCCATTATAAACGTTGAGCGTTATGAATAAGAATCGATGACAAATTTGTTATAAAAGTACCCGCCGTCTCGGTCGGTCTGAATAGTGTGTTTGTACATAAAGTTAGTCATTCGAAATAGTAATAATAATGTGAATATTATGAAGCTAACTGCGGGGCGAAATATTAATGCGACCACTATAATGTACAAAATTATGATATTTGATTGTGCATTATGGTTAATCAATGCTGTGTGATGAAAATACAAATTTAGTTATGAGTTTCAATAATGATATGCAACGGAATGATGGTGATAGAAATGGGGAGTATGGCCTTAAAATACATTGCCTGTTCATCTACTGAGAACCTAACTTCAGACGAATTAATTTGGAAAAAAAACCATTTTTGGTCTATTGAAGTTCCTATTCGAATTTTTTGCGCGACGTTGGGGATTTGGATGCAGATTTATGGTTAACAGGAGAATAAAATACCACGTCTGCAGATTCACTCCAGTGGATGAGCGAATTGCTATAATCCGTATAAAAATGAAGTTCTTCTACATCAATCTTATTTCCACGCTCCGAACAAAGACAAAGATAAGCAGATCAACGACATATTTTACGAGCCCCTAGAAACAGCTAGGAGATTTTAATGCAAAACTCGGAAGGGAAAATATTGTTGGCCCCACCGTCGGTCTCCATGAGGAAACATCCAACAACAGCATGAGATTGATTTACTTCGAGACAGCAAAAAACCTGGTAGTTAGCAGCACCAGATTCAAGCATCTCGGTATACACAAGGCCACCTGGATTACTCCTTATCTAGCAGCGATAATTCATAATGATCATGTTGTGATAGACGGAAGGCATTCATCCAGTGTTCTAGACGTTTGATCGATTCGAGGAACGAATATCGAGTCGGACCATTGCCTTGTAGCATCCAAGGTTCGCACTCGCCTTAATGTAGCAGCAAATGTGCGACATAACAGATACCTGAAGTCGAAAGCACTCATAGACCCGATAATAATATAGAAGCACAATGGCAAAGTGTCGTAATGCTACTGATGTAAAAAACGCAGCGCAGCCCTTCTGCGTGAATCATCGGTAAGCCTTTTGAACTGGGGCATCCTCAGTCATACGCACAACATGGCCCAGCCACTGTCGTCGCTACAGTTCGATACTTCTGATTAGGTCGATGTCCGTTTATAGATGGTATAGCTCGTGGTTCATTTGGCGGCGATATTCACCGTAAACGCTGATCAGCCCATGTATCTTTCGGAGAATTTTTTTAAGCACTTCAAGAGCTACCCCATCTGCTTGTGCAGGTTCCCATGCTTCATATCCATATAACGGCACGGGTAGTATCAGCGTCTTGTACAGTGTGAGTTTGGTCTGGCGTCTGGGTATAAAAAGCTTACTTAGACCATAGTAGCATCTGGTGGCCAATACTATTCTTCTTCGAATTTCAAAACTGATGTGATTTGTTTTATGTATGGTCCGAGTCTACTGGACGTTTTGCGCATTGATACCATCAGCTTGGTCTTCTCGCCATTTACTGTCAGACATACTTTGACAGATTCCTATTTTCGACCTATTATGTCGATGTCATCGTCTTAGGCGAGCAACATGAGTTGTTTGGTGGACAGAGTACAATTTCTGTTCACATTTGCCTCTCGTATGACCTTTTCCACAGGATGTTAAAAAGATCACTCAACAAACTGTCATCTTGTCTCAATTCTCGTTCGTTATTAAAGAGCTCCGAGAGATACCTTGCGTCTTGAACTGTAGATCTTGTGCCACTTAAAGTTATCCTGCATAGCAATATTAATATTTCAGGAAACGCAGACATGGCTTTAAACACCTCTGAACGGATAGGGCTGTCGAATGCGGCTTTATAGTTTCGTGCCTCTTTTTTAGGATTTGGCCCAGAGTGAAAATATGGCCTGAAGCCGTATTGGTATGGTCCGATAAAACAGCACGCTGGATAGCACTTTATTGCGATGGCAAAGAGCATTATTCATCTATATTTGGCACATATCGTCTTGTCTCCTTCCTCTAGCCAAATTGTACCAATCAGCTGGTGCATTTTCCTGACCAGCTGCTTTATTATTCTTTAGCCGATTAGTTGCTATTCTGAACTGATCTTGGCTAGGTAGTATACAATATGTACCACCAAATGTTCCTGCTGGGCCATGTTGTGCGTATGGCTGAGGATGCCCCAGCTCAAAAGGCATACCGATGGTTCACGCAGAAGGGGAAGGCCACGAATTCGATGGACAGCTCAAGTGGAGGATGGCATATCAAAACAGGGTATTATGTATTTGTGTTTGTAGCAGGCAAAAGAATATGCATAGAATAACTTTCTGAGTCGATTTATGCATGCGTCTGTCCATGTATTTTTGAGAACAAAGTACAGGTTGCATTTATGATCCGAATGTGATTAAATTTGACACAGCTGATATATTTGGCCCAGAAAGGCACCCTATTGAAATTGGGAAAAATTGGTTCAGATTTAGATAAAACTCCCATATAAAGTTTCGTCCGATTTTATGTAAATGGTGTAACAAACTCCCAACATTGGTCCGATTGAGACAAAATTTTGCACAGAGCACGGAATTGGGTATAGATTGATGTGCCAAGTTTTGATGAAATCGGTTCAGATATATAGATATAGCTTCCATATATATCAAACTCCAAACGCCGATGAGCCTACATCAGTTCGATATACACGAGATAAAATTGTGGACAGCGCACTGTGCTATAGCATACCAAATGATATATTCCACGGTATATTCAATTATGTCCAGATTTTGCTGGATTTTATACAAATGGTACACAAAAGTATCCGATTGACATGCAATCTTTTATAGATTTCGTGGGGTTTGGATGAGTTTTTTAATTGGTTCAAGTATATATGTGGATCACACATTTAGTTTCGCCCGATTCCATTTCAATTGTCCTCTAAAGATTATATGTCTCTTCTATCTACAGGATATTACATATATAAACATCTCTTGTATATATCCAAAGTGGTGAAGGGTATCATATAGTCGGCCCATCCGACTTTTGAGCTTTCCTTACTAGTTTAAGTTGGGCTTATTGATCAAACTTTCTTCTGCCTCGAGCTAAGTAAGTAAGAATTCGAATTCTCCAAACTAAATGTCTGTAAATTTGTATTGTTCATGTTCTTGGCAGGTAGTATTGGTATTTAGTTTCCTTAGAAAATAAAAACTCTTTCGGATCCCTGTTTTGGCATAACCTCCCTTCGTTCCTTCTAAAATATTATTCAAATCCTAAAATCCTACCTTTAAATTCTATTAATTCCCTGAAATTGGTAATCGTATAATCTTTGCATAGAAATGCAAAGACCTTAATTTTAAATTCAAATATTCTATGTAACCGCTTCTATCATTTTCATTGCCTTGAACCTTTCCAATCATATTTAAAATCGGCATGTCAAGTAGTTTTTTTTTCGGCATATTTGATATATACTTTGAATAACAAATACACTGCGAATTAACCTTTCTCGGAAACACATACAATTTAATCTTTCTTAACCTTTCTTTGGCAAATGAAAAATTTAAAATGACTTTTTTTCACAATTTTAACCTTGAACCGATATAGATAGGCAACAATTCTTGTGACGTAGCTAAAATGGCTATTTTCATGAAAATATTTTCAAAACAGTGGGACTTCTGAACAATGGACATCAAGGCAAATAGTTGAATAAAATTTGGGAACAATTCATAGAAATCTATTCTATATAAACAATTTAAACAAATTCGATTTTAAGGGTCTCACTGTAAGATGTTTGCTTACGCTTGCAAAAAGTAAATAAATTATTTCTTAAATTTATTGAGAACCAGTCAAAAGACAAATAGACTAAACCATTTTGAAATTGTTTCATTTGCGGTCTTTGGGGCAACGTTTTGGCTTACGCTTTTGTGGCCTGAAGTGTACACGAATATCGAGAACCTCACCTTAAACTTGGCTTTTATAAAAAACAAAAAATATTATGTGTAAAAGCCATTAAAAACCATTTACAAATCACTGACATGTCCAGAGAAGGAATAGAAAAATAAAGCGCATTTTGTTCCAAACACACACACACACTCTTACACTTATATGACCTGTGAAATGAGTTTCAAGCTAAGAATAATAGAACAGAACACCAAACGATACAGACATGCATGACACACTTGTTGTAATATACCAATGGAGCCGAAAAAAACAACAAGAACACCTTTAGAGAAAAGGTGCGACGGACAATAACAACAGCCCCAACAACAACAAATCACATTGGACGGCTATAAATAATAACAAAAACAAACAGACAATCGTCTATAATAACAACCAGAACTGTAGAAACATACAAAGAACCCAACTAATCGGACAATGTCAATGCAAAAAGCCAATTCTCTTCGATTACAGTCAAAGTTAAGCATCTACTTATATGTGAGCGAGATTTGGGTGTGGTCCCCAGAACCATTACCTTAGCTTGCCACATGTGATGTGACGATTGTTAAAGCTTTGGTGGCCCTTTACTTTTTGTTTTTGATTTTTTAGGTTTTTTGGTGCGCCATATTATGATTATAATTGTAGTTTACACCAAATACAAGATCATTGAAGTGTAGAGAACCACACTTGTTGACAGGCCAATGGCATCGACAACGAATCCGACTGACTCCGACATCGTCATCAACAGGCTGGCAGGCAACTGTTCTACAAATTTTCTGTTATTTCTGGCTCGCTCCACTCCATGGAGTGTAAGTAGGGCCTTAGTTTATACACAATGCATACGGAGTGTGAGTACATGTCTCGAAAACTATTTTCAAGTGGAACAGCTTCATTCAACCATCTATGCCCCAGTAAAGAATGAAGTTGTAAATAAAAAAATAAATAAACACATATACGCATGAATTATTTCTTCATGTTTAAATATTGAGATGAACTGGAAAATATATATTCGATTTGCTAGCAGATTAGTAGATGATGAGTAGAAGTACTATAAAGTGTAGTATAATAATTTTTATGGGGGAGAAGTAGGGACAATCAGTATATTTTGAAGACGGATGGCAATTTCTTAATGAATCGATTTGTATACTCAGCACAATATAGTCCTTAATTTATTATAAGCTTGAGATGTCCTGGACACATTTTAAAGTATGTGACCAACATACCCCAACGATTTGAATGTATAAAACCAGTAAGGAAAGAAGTAAAGTCGGACGGGCCGACTATCTGATACCCTTCACCACTTTGGGTATATTCTAAATATCGACGCCTCCGAACCATAGTATGCTAAGTCTGAAAAGTGAGTTTTTCAGTAGAAGCTTTCAAAGTATGGAAGTTTCTTTAATCTTACGTGCCATTCTAAGTACATTTTTGCTTATAACTTTAGTTTGGATTGGCCGATGATTACCAAAATTTCAGTGAATTTAAATTAAGGACCGTAGTATCTAAAAACGTAAAGAACTTTAAAACATGCTAAGTCGACTTAGCATACTATGGTTCGGAGGCGTCGATATGTATATTTACAGATGTCGTATTTTCGAAGGATCAATGACATGAAATTGAACGAACTTAAAAATGCGACCTTTATCTATAAGTAAACCGACTAACATCAATCATACTTTGTATATAGATATTAAGCAAACTTTACGCATTCGGTATGATTTACTGTTTAAAATGTAATATAAATCAGGCACCCATTGATTATTTGGTTTACAATCAACATGAATAGGTCGAAATTATATATGGAAGCTATGCTATACCTAAATCTGAACCAATTTCAAGGAAACTTGACACACGAAAGTTTATAGTAACTTCAGTACATTGTACAAAATTGTGTGCGGGTGGGCCAATCTTTGGGTCTTTAGTGCACAATTTACATTAAATCGGACGAAAATATATATTGGAGCTATATCTAAATCTGAACCGATTTTCACGAAACTTGGCACACGTCGTTCAGTACTTTATGCCAAATTTCGTGCAAATCGAAAGATATATAGGGGCTTTGATGCCACATTTACCTTAAATCGGACGAAAATATATATTTGAGCTATATCTCAATCTGGACCGATTTTCACGAAACTTAGCACACATCATTCAAGACTTAATTAAGTACGCTGTGCCAAATTTCGTGCAAATCGAATGATATATAGGGACTTTGGTGCACCATTTACCTTAAATCGGACGAAACTATATATGGGAGCTATATCTAAATCTGAACCGATTTTTTCGAAACTTGGCACACATCATTCTGGACCTAATTCAGTTCTCTGCGCCAAATTTCGTGCAAATCGAAAAATATATAGGGACAAATTGAAAAAAATATATATGGGAGCTATATCTAAATCTGAACCGATTTTTCCCAATTTCAATAGGGTTCGTCCTTGGACCAAATAAGTGACCTATGCCTAATTTGATCCAATTCGGATTATAAATGCGACCTGTACTTTGTTTACAATTTAACACTAGAACGCCGAAGGCGGTCATTTTGACCGCTTTCCAATTTCAAGTACGAAAGCAATTGTGCATTTAATGACATTTTTTTTAAAATTTGGTGAATTGTTTATAATAAACGTAATTCTCTGAGGTACAAAAAGTCACCATATTTTAAAAAAAAGTGTCATTAAATGCACAGTTTCTTTTGTACTTGAAATTGGAAAGCGGTCAAAATGACTGCCTTCTGCGTTCTAGTGTTAACATCGACAGACAGACGGACGGACATGCATAAACCGACTAAGAAAGTGATTCTATGCATATTCTCAAAAGGTCCCAGCTCGTTTCCTTTTGCCTGTTACAAACATATGCACAAAAACATGATACCCCGTACCACAGAGTGGTGAAGGGTATAATTAGATATGTCCATTTTGGCATCTGTCCATCAAAGTGCATTATGCAGATATCGTTGTTCCTATATTTACCAAGTGTTAAGGTAATTATTTTTTTTCTAGTCGCTCTAAGGTCAAAATTATGATTGATTGATTGATATGTACATCGCTTTTAAGACCATAGTTGTAGCCTCAAGAGCGACCAGAAAAAAATAGGCGTTTTGTATAGTACAAAGAGAATAGGCGTGGTTCAATCTCTTGGGATCAAACAAACTTATAATTCTCCGACAATATAGTTGTGTTGGAAAATGTGTGGAAAATGGAATAGTGGAGCGATACCTGGAGTGCAAGGAGGAACTCCACTCCATACTTAGAAGAAAACACCTCCCTCCTGCAGCTTTGCTGAAGCTGCGAGACGGAGGAATCCTTTACGACGAAGAAGGCCGTCTGATGTACTATCAGCGGAGGTACCGTAGATTTGACGCCGATATTGAGCCTGTATATAGCACTGCTCAATAAAAAGAAATTGTTTATAATTTTAGTTTTAAGATAGTTTTAAGTTAATTTAATGTTGGCCTATTTTTTAAATTTTTAAGGCACGTAAAGTTTGAAGAGTATGTATAAGTACCAGTTTGTTTAAAGACTCGCCTAGCATTCCAAATGCGACGCTAGATATAAAATAGTTCGTGGTCTCCTTCATTATAAGCCATATGGCATAGGAGAAATAGATTTTAAGTTTAATTTTATACTGAAGCCATTAAGTATACTGTACAATGAAATAATTTTCTAAATAAATGGCAATTATCAAATCAAATCAAAAATGGCAGATGCACTAAAACTTCTTAACCAAGCTCCCGAAGATTCGGGTGAGTCACTGTAGAGGTGTGTGGCCTAGCGTTGTCCTGTCAGTAGAATTCAGAATTTAGCGTTTGGCCATATGGAAGCAACTCATAATAAATAATCCCCTTCCAGTCCCAACAAATGCGTAGTCGTTCTGGCCGTTAGAGCGGCTTCACCGTTCTTTAACCACGATCGTTTTCGCTCAGGGTTATCGTATGTGATCCATTTCTCATCTCCAGTCACCATCTGTATAAGAAATGGGGCTATCTCATTCCTATTGGCCAAGACTTGGTGTGGCACCCAAACTTCGACCTTCTTTTTGAATCCAGCTTTGTGCAAATGGTTTAAAGCTGTTTTATGGTCGATTTTTAGCTCCTGGGCGATGTTACGACTACTAGCTTCCCGGTCAACTTCGATCATTTCTCCGGTTTAATCGACGTTTTTGATGACCGGCCTAAAGAATTTATTTTTCCCCAACCTAATATTTAGAGAGTTCTACATGTTCTAATATATTATTATATATCCAGATAGGATCGCTAAATTTTCGACACACGTTTGTATCTCTTTTCCATACAAAATCTCTAAAAAATACTCTTTAAAAAATCCACGCCTTATTTGGTCTCTAATAAAAATATTCTTTAAAAAATTTCTAAAAATCCACGCCTTGTTTGGGTCCCAGAAAAAAATATTCTTTAAAAATTCAATGCCTTGTAAGGACCCCTGAAAAAATGTTATTCAATAAATCCAAGCCTTATATAGGACCCTGATTTTTTAAATCCCCTTTGTTTGGGTCCCTGAAGAAGTATTCTTCGAAATATCCACACTTGTTTTGATCTAAAATTCTTTAAAAAATCCACGCCTTGTTTAAGTCCCTGAATGTGTGGTAAAACGGTCAACGTACCTCAAAATATTCGGTAATTTGCAATTGTGGTCACTTTTTTGAAATTCTCCGAAATCTTTGTATTGTGGGGAGCTCGGATGCGTTTTTCAACCGAAATGGCGATATTTTGTGTTCTCGTTAGGTTAAATATTTCCCTACCAAAAAGTATTAATTTTGCCCCAAGTTTTGTTGTAGCTCCCATAAAACGACACCCCCATTTTTCGGTATTTGGGATATTCGGGTGCTTTGGTATTTTGGATTCTCATGGGATGTAAAATCTTTCCACCAAAAATTATTATTATCGGAAAATATTTTGGTATTGCTTCCACATAAAGGCATCGCCCTATTTTGAGGATTTTATCCACAATTTTCAACTGAAGTTCCGGACTCTTTAAAAGTGGGAAATATTTTTGCAAAAACTAAGCTGACCCGTATAACCTAGTTTTTGCAAAAATATATGTATAGAAGTGACTGTAGTTTGACTTTCCGGTACTTGTAGGGTGAGAAAAATATTTTCAGAACATATTCAATATTGGGGCGTATATCCCATATAAAGGCTTCGCCTAATTTTCGTTATATTAACTTTGTCCTCACTTTCAACTTAAGTGGACCCTTATGGGTCCATGTTTCCTCATAGGCCCACATAAAAATCTCCGTCCATTTTTCGGTATTTTGAAAGTTTTTGACGAATTTCCCCACAAAGAGGCTGTAATTTGGTATTTCAATTTTTGAGTTGGATGAAAACATCTTTTCACGTTTTGAGCCTCGAAGTGGCTATAATTTGGCATTCCTTATTCCTGGTGAATAGCATGATCCAAAAACAAAGAAAGTCAACGGTTATGATTTTTTCGATACGTTGAAATTCCTAGCGAGTTTCCCAATCCGAGTGGCTGTTATTTGATGTAATTTAGCATTTCGTGTTCTTGAAAGGTAAAAAATATATTTGCGGAAATCCAGGTTTGGCAGTAACTTAGCATTCCAGGCTCATAAAGGAAAAAAATACCTAGAAGATAGCCTTAAATAGGACCCGGATGACTTCTGGCACTTCTTACGAGTCGGTTGCCTATCCCATTACTTTTTATTCTTGTGCGACTCGGTATCACTACGATTTGTAGAAGACCGTGTCACAGAAAACTCTTAAAAAACTCTCAACCCTAATTGTTATAATTCCATATCCAATGCACCGACACCATATCTGAGAAATGTAGGTGATGATTTTTGGCGCCTCTAATATTTTCTTCAAAAATTAGAAATTTCCCCAATTCAATAGATATACATGTCAACTGTTCCGTATTTCAAGTCATACAAAATTTCACACTTCTCTGCCTTTACCAATTTTCACCAATTATCATACGAACATCTTTATTTTCGGAATGCATCTGACCACATCATCTTATGTGTCATGCTCTCATACTTGAAGCGGTTAACAATGTAAATATTCATATTCACGAGCGCACACTCACATGCACACGCAATGCAGGCGCAACTCTGCGCAAGAACTCAATTTAGGTCTATCTTTTGTTAGCGGTGCAACGCCCATTTGGTTTGTCAAGTGTCCCAACATGATGAGATTACTATTCAGAATTATTATATTTCGGTGTTGTTTAATTTCTTGGTATTTGTTTAACAATTAGTTGATATGTCATAATTGTAGTAACAATATCTTGTTGTTTCTTTTTCTCATCGAACTCCCACCAGTCGTAGGCTAGCTAGCTAGTCGGACGGCTGTCCTACATGACTTTATTTTCCATTGTCTTTCACTTTGATTGATTTCTTTGCTTTACAAATTAACAGTAAAACGTCAAAGTGCATAGTGACAGAGTCGGTGAGAGAGAGGGGAGGACACATGCAGACCATCATTTGTTTGTGTGTGTCGTTGCTGTTATATAAAGACAATTGTGGCGGAATTGTTGTTTGTTGTCCCCAATTGAGATTTGTTTGTAATTTGGGAAGTTTACTTTTTTCCGATTCCCTTTCGTGGGTTGGTTGGTTTGTTGCATTGCCATGGTTTAACTGAGCGAGTGACTGACAAAATGATTGACTATTTGTTTAGGTAAATTGATATGTCTTGTTCCGTGTGTCATTAACGGTTCTAAACACAGAAAATCAAAGCCTACAACCGTTATGTAAACATTATCAAACAAATCGAATGAAATGGCAACAGCAACAACAACACGAAGAGAAAAATCAAACAAATTTGTGTCACGAGGTGTAATGAACATGTTTGTTGTCAAACAAAAATTTTGTTGGATTTTATTGTTGCGGGTATAAATAATAAATACACACGGAGGGATATTTGAGGCTGAACGGATGAACTATTTTACTAATTATTTCGTTGTATATTATTTGGTTGTCTATATATCCGCACTATTCAAATTTAGATGCTATCTTGATAAATGATGGAATGACATTTCTTACACTTTGTGACAATTTTATTTGCGTTCCTTTGCGACCGTTAAAGGAAGTTAGTTTTGTTTGAAGATTATACTTTCTCGATTAAGTAAATAGGATTATAAATTACTATTTGAGTATACTATTGTATTGATTTATATTATTTACTTGGTTGGCTTATTCAATACGTGTAAGACAAGAAACTGTAATTAATAACTGTCTTTCATATTCAGATTCCACCAGGAAGCAAATAAATATAATTTTTACTACCTTCACTCTTTTTCCAATAAATTTGAAATATGAATAAGTGAATAAGGTGTTGTATTCGTTCGGCAATTATATACTGATTGCATACATCCTCAATTGGTATATTGACAGTTACGTGAAATGAAGCTTTCAACGCCTCATAGAACTATACTAAAGCAAATGTTTTTGGAAAGTGTGGCTAATACTTTCGATGTAATGAAAAATGGGATGGGTCTTTATATAGGTGATACAACAAATTAGTAAACGTATGTATTCCAGGGGTATCTGGTAGTCCACTCGGCACCATAAATACAGCCACTTTTTATGGCAAATGGTATGAAGTATATAACCCCAATACGAACTGTATTATATTACCTCGACTTCCGAAGTAAAGAATAATGGTCGGTAGCATACTATAGGAGATATAATAAAACCAGTAAGGAAAATAGTAAAGCCGTACTGGGATGTACATATGTATCCTAACAATTTCATGTCAATGTTGCCTCGAAGGAACATGCACATGTCTTTCTGCAACATATGCTTAATTTAATATCATTCGGTCAGATTTATAATAGTGCGTTATAGTGCGTACAATAGGATAAAATTAGGGAAATCGATTTATAACAAACTTTATGCACGCTATTCAGTATGCCACACTATTAAATTGTTTATCTCAATCATCCGTTCGAAATATATATCGAAGCTATAACGTCATTCTAGCCTAAATTTGATACGTTGTGTAAAATTTTGTGTCAATCAGACAAACGTTAGGAGTTTTGTGCACCATTTAACTAAAATCGGACGAACATATATATGTGGGTGTTATATCTAAATCGGAATCATTTTTCAGGAAACTTAGCACACATCATTCTAAGATCAATTCAATACGCTATACCAAATTTCGTGCACATCGAAGGATATATAGGGACTTTGGTGCACCATTTACATTAAATCGGACGAAAATATATATAGGGGAGCTATATCAAAATCTGAATCGATTTTCACAAAATTTCTTATACATCAATATGAACCTAATTCATTACGCTGTACAGAATTTTGTTTCAATCCGGCAAATATTGGGTGTTTGGTGCACCATTTAGATGAAATCGGCACCATTTAGATGAAATCGGCACCATTTAGATGAAATCGGACGCAAATATATATGGGAGCTATATCTAAATCTGAACCGATTTTCAGGAAACTTAGCACACATCAGTATAGACTCAATTCATTACGATATGCCAAATTTTGTGCAAATCGAAAGATATATAGGGACTTTGGTACACCATTTACATTAAATCGAACAACACTATGTATGGCAGCTATATCTAAATCTGAACCGATTTCAACAAAACTTCGCAGACATCAATCTGGACCTAAGTCAGTACTGAACCGATTGCAAAGAAACCTGTCATAAGTTAGGTTATACTAATTTCAGTACGTTTCGTGCCTATTGGCCATTTTGGGTCCTTGGTGCATCATTTACATAAAGTCGGAGAAAAAATATGTATAAGCTATGTCCAAATTTGAACCGATTTTCACGAAAATTACCACTCATAATTCTAGACTCAATTTAGTACGCTATGCCAAATTTCGTGCAAGTCGTAAGATATATAGTTACTTTGACATACCATTTACCTAACCTCGGGGGAAAACTATATCTAAATCTGAACCGAGCGAAACATACCACACGTCATTCTAGACTTAATTCAGTACGCCTTCCCAAAATTCGTGCAAATCGAATGATTTTCAGGGACTTTGGTGCATCATTTACCTAAAATCGGGCGAAACTATATATGGGAGTTATATCTAAATCTGAACCGATTTTCAGGAAACTTAACACACATCATTATAGACCTAATTCATTACGCTGTGCCAAATTTCGTGCAAATCGAAAGATATATAAGAACTTTGGTGAACGATTTACATTAAATCGGACGAAAATATATATGGGAGTTTTATCTTAATGTGAACCGATTTTCTCGAAACTCACCTCTCTTCATTCCAGACTCAATTCAGTACGCTATGAAAAATTTCGTGTATATAGAAGAAGATGAAGACTTTGGTGCACTATTTACCTAAAATCGGACGAAAATATATATCTAATTCTGAACCGATTTTCTCGAAACTGAACAAACATCATTCTAGAAATAATTCAGTACGCTATGCCAAATTTCGAGCAAATCGATATATATAGGGAATTTGGTGCACCATTTATCTTAAAGCGGATGAAAATAAATATGGTAGCTATATCTAAATCTGAACCGATATGTTACCAATTTCAATAGGGTTCGTCCTTGGGCCATATAAATGAGCTGTGCCAAATTTCATCCAATTCGAATCAAAAATACGACCTGTGCTTTGCTTAAAATTTTACATGGACAGACAGACGGACGAACGGGCGGACGGATATGCATAAATCGACTTAAAAAGTGATTCTATGCATATTCTCAAAAGGAACCATATGTCTATCTCGTTTCCATTTACCTGTACAAACATGTGCACCAAGACATTATACACTGTACTACAGTGTGGTGGTATAATTAGTAAAAATATTTTTGAAGCAAATAAAACCCATACCGTGAAATATATCAATATATGAAATTAATGGGGGCTCCTAGGAGAAAATCCATGTTATGATAGGACCGTGAACATACCGAAAAGTAGGTGAGAAAAATGATGATTGAAATTCTCAAAATATCTAATATTGGAGTATACAAAATACCAAATTAAAGCCAGTTCGGTTGGAAAACCTGTCTAAAATGTCCATATACCGAATATTAGAGGCATCGTTGTAAGAGGACTAACCTGAAACTTGGTTCAATATTAATAATATTTGGTACGAGTGTGTTTTATTCAATGAGAAACCAAAATGCTAAATTACAGCCAGTTGAAAATCTGTCTAAAAATTTCCAAAATACCGAATATACGGCTACAGTTATATGGGGACTACACTGAATGTTGGGCCAATGTTAATCATTTTTGGTACGGTTGTGTATTGTTCAATAAGTACCCAAAATGCATCATTCTTTGTGGGGTATCCGGGGAATATTTCGAGGTATTGCAAATGGAATGACAAATTTAATATACACTCCAACTTATGGTGGAGGGTATACAAATGGACGTAAACCACTCTCAAAATAAACACATACTCACTCTAAAATTGAACCCATATATAAAATGGGGCGGGTCCATTATATGAGGGTTGTGTCAAACTTGAACTTTTCTCTGAAGAATTTTTATATTTACCAGGAACTTGGAATGGCAAATTACTACCTCTTCATCCATTATAAAATATTACTTAAAAATGTTTATAACCATCTGTAGCAAAACGTGGACCGATATATCCCAATACCAGTCATCCTAGGAGTAATAGAAATGTCTGTGTCATATATAAAAAGCTCTATATTAATAAAGAGATCTATGTAGAGATTTTAAAAGACAGACAGGCGGAGATGATTAAGTCAACATAGCAAATTGAAAAAAATTACATAATATTTTGTACCAAAGTTTTGTGTATGATGCACTGATTTCTCCGAATAGTTAAATATTTATGGTAACTATTTTAATCTTATTTACAAATAGCAAGCGCTACTGTAAATATATTCAGTCGTTAAAATAAACCAGTACTAAAATTACCTACGCCCCAATAGCCATAGCGATTATGACGATTTTCCAAACCATATGTTGATCTTTATTCAAAATTTAAAAATACCTATCATCAAAACGTTCCGCATTCCATCAAAAATTGTATCATATAGATTTTTATGTTATTTTAAATATTATCAATGATCACTGCATAAAAAAACAAAAGCAAATCACATACCTAAATCTCCAATGAAATATAAACACACATACATACATATACACACTGATTGCCACCGTCATGGCCCTTTCACCTACGCCTACTCTGTAAGAAAAAACAAAAAACCGAGCAACTATAATTTCATTTATGATTTTACCCCGCTAAAAAAACAATTTGTAGTCATTTAAGTTTTTTTAAGTCATTTCAATTTTAAATTTTTTATAACCCTTTTGATTTAATATGGGCTGGAGGCAGGCAGGCATTGTGGACTGAGTAAATGTTTCCGTTTGGCATTCAACGGGCCGGCATCAATAGATGACCGACCGGCCAGGGCGATAAATATTTCTCCATATCTAGAGTGCGAGAGTGTGTGCGTGTGGATATCACTTAGGAGCAATCTTGGTGGGAATGGAAGTGCCACCAAGAACGTTCGCCGAGTAAAAAAAGGCGAGGAGGAAGAAGTGGACGACGATGCATTTAATTAAGAGCATTACTAATTAAGGTCAAAACATAATTTAAATCGTTTCAGCAGCCGAATGGAAACTGGTATCAATAGTTATGTATGCCTCCATCACATTTGAAACGCATAGAGATTTTCAAAATGTTGGGGGAGATGGAGGAGGAGCAGGCGGCGTAGTAGCAGGCCACAACTCTGACAAATTGAAATTTATTTCAAATGATTTTGTAATATTTCATAGATGTGAGAAAGATGATGGCAAAAAACTAAAAGTATTGCCGTTGCTTCTGTTTTTATTGTCAGAAGTTATGTTGTGTGTGTGTGTGATTTTTTTCATTTTTTTAAATGATATGCAAATCTTTTGTTTTCAATATGATTTATAGTTTGCCCAGGGAATGTATGTATGTACATACATATGGACAGATAGCATCGGATATGTGTATACTATTTCAAAAGCCTGAAAACATTTCCCTTTCACGTAACGCAAAAAACACACACACAATAGGTTGAGATTTTTTTCCAAACAGCAGCTGTTTTTTACATCTTGTGAACGGAATCAAAACACATGAATTGTGGTTTTAATTTCCAATTTTTTCTACGATTTTTTTGCTTTATCATCAATAGCACATTTAAAAAAGGCAATTAATTTATTATTACTATTGCGTTAGTTGTTGTTTTATGTTCCAATCCTCCAAACCCCTCTAAAAAACTCTGCCCTCACACACTCCACAAAGTTATTTACAGGCTATAAGCTAACGTAATCACAGCAGACCTTCAGACAAGCAGACAGATAGGCAGTCATAGTCATACAGACAGACAGACAGACAAACAGACAGACAGACGATAAAACCCAATAATTATTGGATCAATAGTAATTGAAGCAAGTAATGATTAAAAGACGCTTTCGCTTACGAGTACATTTTGCCGTTTATTAGAAAATATATTGTACAACCATTAGCTAATCGAAAACGATTTCGATTTATGTTTGATTTAGTATGAATTATTGAAATATCTACTACTGCTGCTGCTGCAGCTACTACCAGCAGAGTTCGTGTGGGATAATAAAAAAAGAGTTAATTACACAGTGTATTAATTGCATTAGTTTGTTACAAAGTTTTCACTCACATTCATTGATGAGCAATTAAAAATGTTAGTTAAATTATATTACAATGCGGGAATTAAGTTTGTAGGACAAGGACATCTATCTATATAAATTTAAACAAATTAATTGTAACATATAGCAGTGTATTATTTATTTTATAACATGCAAAAGGACATGGAATAGGCCAATAGTTACTTTTGAGAATATGCATAGAAGGTAATGTCTGTCCGTCGGTTTATAAATACATATAATACTACAGGTACAAGTCGCACTTATGGTCTGAAAGAGATGAAATTTGTCACAGCTCATTTTTTTTGACCCAGATTAAGATGTAAGCCCAGCATAGAAAAGATTTCCAGGCGAGTCAGTCTTTTGCGCACTTTTTATACCCTTCACCACACTGTGGTACAGGGTATTATGTCTTTGTGCATATGTTTGTAACAGGCAAAAGGAAACGAGATATACACATGGTTCCTTTTGAGAATATGCACAGAATCACTTTCTGAGTCGATTTATACATGTCCGTCCGTCTGTAGATGTTAAATTGTAAACAAAGTACAGGTCGCATTTATGATCCGATTTGGATGAAATTTGGCATAGCTCACTTATTCGGCCCAAGGACGAACCCTATTGAAATTGGGAAAAATCGGTTCAGATTTAGATATAGCTCCCATATATATTTTCGTCCGATTTAATTGAAAATGTCCACTAAAACCCCTATATATCTTATCAATGAATTAGAATGATGTGTGTTAAGTTTCTTGAAATCGGTTCAGATTTAGATATAGCTTCTGTATCTGGCCAAATGAAAAATTTAGTATCGGTTGCAGAATGACATGTTTTTGGATGCAATTTCATTTTACTGGTTCTTTAAAAATGCGACGTCGGTTAGGATTCATCTGTTGAATATACCGAAAGTGGTGAAGGGTATCATATAGTCGGTCCCGTCCGACTTTACTACTTTCCTTACTGGTTCCAATTTGAAAGACCATATTCGGCAATGTTTGTTACACTTTACCTGTTCATCTGCGTGAACCATCAGTTGGTTCGCTTTTATATGCCTTTTGTGCTGGAACATCTACATACATTCCCACAACATGGCCTAGTAGTCGCTGCAGCTCGATACGTCTGGCTATGTCGATGTCCGAGAATATATGGTACAGCAAATGGTTTATTCGACGGCGATATTCAACGTCGACGCAGATGAGCCCATAGATCTTTCAGAGAAGTTTTTCTCTCAAACACTCCAAGAGCTGCCTTATCTTCTTACGCCACTACCCATGCTTCAGATCCATACACCAGCACGGGTAGTACCAGCGTCTTTTAGAGTGTGAGTTTGGTCTGGCGAGAGGTTGCCTTGTTTCCGAATTGCTTATTTAGGCCATAGTAGCCAACTCTATTCTCCACCGAATTTCCAAACTGATGTTATTAGAGGTATATAAAATCGTTCACTTCCTTGAAGCTGTAGTTTCCAAGTTCCACAGTTGGTCCGAGCCTACTGGACGTCTTGCGCGTTGATACATCAGTTTGGTCTTCTCGCCATTTACTGCCAGTCCCACTTTGGCAGACTTCTTCTCAATTCGTTCAAAAGTGGATGTTACCTCTCGCAATTTTCGACGCATTATGTCAATGTCATCAGCTTAGGCGAGTAGCATTTTTTGCTTGGTGTACAGAGTGTAATTTATTTTCACCTTAGCCTCTCGTACGACCTTTTCCAGCAGGATGTTAAAAAGGTCACACCACAATCTGTCTGAATCCTCGTTCGGTATTAAAGGGCTCCGAGAGGTCCCATCCGACCTTAACTGCTGATCTTGTGCCATTTAAAACTATTCTGCATAGCCGTATTAATTTTGCAGTAATGCCAAACGCAGATATTGCTTTAAATACGTCTGAACGGATAGAGCAGCCAAATGCAGATTTATATTCAACGAATGTGTCAATGTGTTTTTCGTGGGTCTTTTCCACGATCTGGCGCAGAGTGAAAATGTGGTCAAAAGTGGTTTACCAGGCCTGAAGCCGCATTGACATGGTCCGATGATGTCATTGACCATTGGGTTCAATCGTTCACACAGCACGCTGGATAGCACGTTATATGCAATGGGAATGAGACTTATCCCTCAATAGTTGGCACATATCGTCTTTGTCCCACATGATGTTGAGGTTCCAATCATTGGGCACGTATTCCTCTAGCCAAATTGTACAAATCAAAAACCTTGAAAATATAGAAAAGTGCGAGAGTGTTCCTCTATCGAAAATTTAACACTTCGATGAACACATCTGATTACTATCTTCAAAATATGAACCTATATCGAAATATCGAAAATATGTTTATCGCCCTCAAATCGCGGAACGCCCAGTTATAGCTATTTCAGTGAGAGAATACAACTAAAAACTTCAAAACAATAGACATGCGGCTATATCAAAAAATGGACATATTTTGTCGAAACTTGATGTAAATATTTATAATATTAAATATTGATATATCTGAGCCATGTTACAATCATTTCGCTTAGAAAATGCAGCTACCGAAAATTGGCGGTTCCGTTATATGGGAGCTTTACAAAAAAGTGAATCGAAAACCCATACTAGGAGTAATGCAGACACACAAAATGGCATTTCCAAATCGACATAGAATTCTGATGAAGAATGTACAGAATGGAAGTCGAATGGGTGTAGGCTATCTTCTCATCGACTCTTTCATTACTGGGTGTTTCTCTCTCGTCACTTTCTGTGGCTTCCACCTCTGCAGTCCTTGCCGTCTCAATTTCGTAAGGAGATAACATTTGACTCGTAGTACGCCTTGATCTGATCTTGACTAGACTTGCCATTAAAGACCATACCAACAGGGACAGTTCCTTCTTCGATGTTATTCTTTGTATCCGACGACGGGAGGATCTTTGTCTTCTTCCTGGGTCGAGCGTTCGCCCCATCCGAGGAAGCGGTGCTAAGGTTAGGATTATCCATAGGCCTTATTATTTTCGGTACACACTTATGTATGGAAGCGGTGTAAAAAACATGAACCTATGTAGAAAATGTTCTCGAAAAAAAGCTTATTTAATTTATCAAACTGCAGCGACTGCAGAATACAACCACCATCAGAGTACGGAAAATAGATCGCGATCCTCTTTATATGGGGGTTATGCCAAAATATGGACCTACATGCACAATTTTATAAATGACAACAAATTCGGTTGGGAAGCTTTCCTACCCAATGAGAGCACAAGATAACAAACTTGAATCAATTAGGTTAAAATAAATGCTCAACGTTATGGAAATACCGAACAATGTGGGGCTACACCGCAAGATGGGCCAATGTCTAAAATTTTTTGTAGGAAAATTCGCTACCAAATGAGAATCCCAAATGCCAAATTTCAGGCTGTATTTTTTGAAAAACGTGCCTATTGGCATCAATGGACACCTATGGGGTTTACCCCGAAACATTGGGGATATATTCTACCCAATGAGAATCTAAAGTAAACAATCCACGTTATTGAGGAAGGTGTAAAAATGAGGGGGACAAAAATGACAAATTTAATATCCAACCAACATAACCGTTATATGGGAGTTATACCAAACCATGAACTGATATTGATAATTCTTTATAGGAAAATTTGACACCCCATTGGAATTTAAACAATCAAATAAGGTAGAATTCGTTTGAAAAGCATGCCCAAACCCCTCAAAATACCAAATAATATTTTATGGAGGCTACCCGTAAACGGGTGAATGTTAATCATTTTTGGTGGTTTTTCTAAAAAGTGAACCACTATTGATCATATTTAATATATTTTAGTTTAAAACGTGCCCAACCATCCTAAGAGTAATAGCAATGTCAGTGAAAAATTTCAAAGTTGTATCTGAAATATTGCGATATCTATCGTGATTTCAACAGACAGACGGAAACGCATAACTCGATAACAAATTTTATTCTGATCAAGAATATATACTCTATCGTGTCTTTTGAAATATTTCCATGTGTTACAAACGGAATGACAAATGTAATATACAATCCACTTTATGGTGGAGGGTATACAAATATCGAACTTTATAATTTTATTATAGATTGAAATATTACATATTAATATCGAATATTCTTTTACATCTTAATTAAATTCTTATTAAATCTTATTTTGATATTTTATTTGTAATATGTTAATTTACTAGCAAACAAAAAAAATCAACCTCCCTTCCGAGACACTAATTTTATACAAACGCCTGTCACAAGCTATTGTCGCCAGTGCTTCATCAAAATTAGAAGAAGACAAAATAAACAGACGACGTCAGACCCCTTACGAGAAACAGAAAAAAAACAAAGTAATACAGTGGCTTTTTTATAATTTAACTAATTTATATGCAGTTATGAAATAATCATTATATACACAATTCAACTCTGCATAATTTTTAGTTTTTTGTGTGTGTGTTTGTTTGTCTCTCCCCGCCCCAATTTCTTTCTCTAATCATGCGACCACAGCAGTTCTTGTGGCTACTGTTGATTTTTTCCTAAGAATGTCTGTATGTATGTCTGTCTAGCTTGTCTTGTGACTTTGCTGTATTTTTTGAGATGGGACACACAACAACAACAACAAAATGCGACACAAAAAATAAACAAATTATTCCAATGTTTATTTAAACTCTCTTCACATGTATCTTTAGAATGTTTGTCTGTCTGACGGGTGGATGGATGGATGGACGGACAAAATATATGCTTTGGCTATTCAAGTGTATTAACGAGACAGACATACACACACACACTTTATGCTTACATCCCATCGCAGCAGATCTTATGCCAGGGTACTCGGAGGAAAAAAAATTGAATTCATAATACTATTCGGTATCATGCAAAATACTCAAGAAAACTTACTTATATGAATGAGAAGCAGTTTCGGGAAGGCAACGGATATTAGAGGGGAGTGGTCTCAATTATAGGGTCCCCGAGAGTCTCTATATTCAGAATTCTATTAGAACATGTCTTGAAAAGTATATCTTCTAACAGTCGAATCAATATTCCCTCCCTTCATTTTTCTACTATTCCCCATCTCGTCCCACTCTAATAACCAAACAAATATAATATGCAAAACTTATGCGAATTTTCTTTAAAGTGACAGTTATGATGAATGAAAACGAAAGCACAACAACACGACCATATTTCCTTTCGTTTGCAATCCATGGCCTCTAGACATTTCGTATCGTTGTTGTTGCTAATGTGTCTGCATGACGATTTCTTTGATTATTGCAGCAAACCGTCCGTCAAAAATATTCGCGATTCTGTCAAAAAAATCATACTTTTTGGCCAATACACGATTCCAGAGACAGTTGCAACCTTTAGTTTTATTATGGTTGTTGCTGTTTATTTTCATGTTGCTCTTAAATCAAAATATACAAATTAATAGATGCATAAACGCACACACAGTAGAGCTTATAGGAATGTTTGTAGGTTTGTGAGCGTATAAACGGAAGCTTATGCATAAATTTTCTTTAATAAATTTTCATTTTTCATATTTTCGTCCAAAGAATTTATTTTCATTCAGCCAACGTTGTTCAGTCATCAGATGTTCTTTATGAGTACCAAGTAAACAAGTATGGGCAAACTAGGCGAATTTGTATGCTCGCTACTTCGTGGTCGTCATTGCGACGATTCTATAATAGTATGTACATCCTATAATTTATTTATTGAAAAGAATGTTGATAAAAGCCAAATAACATGGACTTTAAAATTGGTGAGGTTAAGTTGAAATCAATACCATGAAATGTCCGCCAGTTGGACATATACTTAAGCCTGTCAAGGTCTTTTGTGAACTCTAGAAAGGAAACCACTAAAGAAAGTTCAAAAGTCTGACGGGCCGACTATATGATACCCTTCACCACTATGGGTACATACAAGAGTCGCTAATATATACAATATCCTGTAGATAGAACAGACATATCACCTTTAGAGGTCCATTGAAATGGAATCAGGCGAAATTAGATGTGTGATCTACATATATATTTGAAAACCCTATAGACATACCATTCTGAGATCTATGAAAAATTCCATGTCAGTCGGGGAGACTTTGATTACTTGGTGTACCATTTGTGTAAAACAGAGCAAACATATGTATGTATGTAAATCTGGACCTAATTGAGAAATGGTGGCATTTTGGTATATATGAGATATATCTAAATCTAAACCGATTTTCATGAAACTTATCACGCATCATTATAAACTAAATTCAGTACGCTGTACCCAATTTCGTGCAAATCGAAAGAAATATAGAGGCTTTGGTGCTCCATTAACATAAAATAGGACGAAAAAGTATATGGGAGCTACATCTAAATCTGAGCTGATTTTCACAAATTTAACTCACATCATTCTAGACTTAATTCAGTACATTATGCCAAATTTCGTGCCAATCGGAGAATATATAGGGGCATTGGTGCACCATTTACATAAAATCGATTGAAAATATGAATGGGAATCTGAACCGATTTTTACGAAACTTAACACACATCATTCTATACTCAGTTCAGCATGCTATGCCAAACTTCGTGCAAATCGAAAAAAATGCGGGGCATTGGTGCAGCATTTACATAAAATCGGACGAAAATATATATGGGAGCTATATCTAAATCTCAACCGATTATCACGAAACTTAATACACATCATTTTAGACTCAATTCAGTACGCTACACCACATTTCGTGCAAATCGAAGAAAATGTTTCTTCTCCACAAGCCTTTCAAATCTTCAGTATAATGCCAGTCTGTTGGAAATCGAGAATAGAGGGTCGCCTTAATTAATTTTTAAATCAGAGCCATTGTCGACCACTGGCCACGATTTAGGTTTGTATATTGGCTTCTATTAATTACCCTCCCATAAAATTCATTATTGTGTGGCGGTTTTTTTTTTCTCATCACTCCCTCCTTTTTTGCAGGGTATTTCTGTATGTCCTGTATTGTTCTGTACACTAATGACTTCGAGCTTTCTGTTGTCTTCTGTTGTGAAGTCGCTTTACAACTTCTAACTAGAGTAACTGAAATGTATCAATGGACGATTGATCTGAAAGGAACTATGGAACTAACTGAATGAACTATTTCCGTTTGTGGAACTACTTGCTTCAGAAATGAAAACTTTACCTCTAACATTACTTATAGGCACGTTTTTGTGTTTCTATAGCCATTTTTACCACTCTCAGTTGGTGGATTTTTGCGATAGTCTCTTTTGACTTTGGGTTGGCATGCTCAGTCTTCTTTTCGTATCCGACGGCGGAAAGCTCCTTTTCTTATTAGTGGGCTTTTCGTTATTCTGCTCTTCCGGAGATCTAATCCTCTTCGATGCTTCGGCGGAAATGGAGGGAAGTTCACTCTTATCCCGTCTGTTGTGCATTTTTTTATCCTGACCAATTTTCGCCTTTGAATTTGACAATTTGACAGCGTGCGTGCAAACATTTGTTACCATCATATCTGCCTCTTCACATTCTACAAAAGTTATGTCGGTTTTATATTCTTTTTCGGATTCCGATTGGTTAGAAAATGTCCCCACTAAAAGCTATCAATATGGTTACAAGTTTCGGGTAACTGTACCCCCAATATTCGATATTTTGGAGATTTTGCAATTTTTGATAGATTTTCAATCGAATTGTTTTTATTTTGGCATTATGTATCCTCACCAGGTGCCAAATATTCCTACAAAAAATTAATATACCTTATACAATTATGTTGTCAGGGTGTTATAGATTTATGCAGCACCAAAAGTTTGTAACTCCGCAAAATATTGGTCATAGACCCACCAAGTATACCGATCGTCATATCTCGACTAGCTGAGTCGATCTAGCCATTTGTGTATTTCCGTTATATTTTGTAAACACGCTACAGGCCACAGTTAGTCCCGAAATTATACATGTTTTTGGTAATGATCCGTTAATATTTAGGGGATGAAATGGACCAAAAACTCTTTTTTTGTCCGGTTTTCTGGTCGTTCTAGAGGTGACAATTAAAAAATTGTACAGACGGAAGGGGTTCTGAGCAAGGAACAAGCAATGTTCGTTTCATGATAATAGGTCAATATTTAGCTGGTCAAATGGACGCAGACTTTTGTGTGAAAAATTACAAATTTTGTATTATCGAGCGCATATATTTACTACTGAAGGACAGTCCCGAGAAGTTGGTAGTATATTTTTGTGAGGGTTTCTAGCCTGTCTAGAGGCCATATTTATAATTCGAACATTAAAGTTTTCACACGAGGAAGGGGATTTGGTCTACTACATAAAGTTATTATAAAGTTTCTGTCCTAAATTAGGTAATTTTGAGGATGTATATGGCCGCATTTTTCCTCCTGAGTGACTGTAATTAGAATTCTCGGCTTCTCACATTTTAAGTTTTTCTATGGATGTGACCTTTTCAGCCTATGACATTGAAAGTGTTGCACAAAACCTAGGCTGACCATGTACCTTACACAACACAGCATACCGCCTTTTACTAGTAGCTTGTTCATCAAACATGCTTGATGTCTTGATGATGATGCCGATGACGATTATTATTTTTGATGAGTTTGTTTGTTGATGTTGTTGTTGTTTCTTTAAAACATTTGATTTCATCATTTGCCGTCATACTCCTTCAATCTACAGCTCCACCTCCTCCTCCTCCTGATACATCATATTTCGTTTCGTTTTGGTCGTCATCGTTATCATAATTTTTGTATAAAATAAGGCATATTAAGTATCTGGAATCTGTTTGTTACTACAACATCGACTGATGCTTCTGCTTTACGCATCCCACTATGAATGGCGAGACTGCGGCGAGTGGAATAGTTGTGATGGTCTGAACGCAGATGATGATGACGACGATGATCTAGATTTCTATAGACAGCAGCTGTACGATATGAGTATGTAGATTGTCTGCAATAAAGAAGGAATAGCTTGGCTAATTTAAATAATATTTTCGTTGTCATGTTATGTTTTCATTTTTTGGTTTTGTTACCCTCGAAAATAATGAAAAAGGTAGACAGACGACGTCTTTCGTCTTAGACATGAAACAAACAAAGCAATCGGGAACACAGACTGCAACACTAGAAATATTTACACACGAACACATACATCATCCGGACGGTGCGCCAGCCAACAACCGAGCCATCCATTCCGTCAACCAACCAACCAGCCAGTCATTCATCCATCTCCGAGTCATGGAACGCGAGTCAAGTGTTTTATTAAACGAATTTTTAATTTAATATGACACAACTTGTTAAAGTTCAAAATGATTGTCTTTTTTTACGTGTGTGTGCTTGCCTGCCCGTCTGTCTGTCTGTCTGTCTCTCCATCTCATCTTTCGCTGTTTTTCGGGAGTCGGGAAGAAACATTTTGTAGATAATTAGAGGCATAAAGTCGTCGTCATACATCTCATCTATCTAATCATTGCAGCATTCCCTGGCAGTATCCACACAACAAAATGGGAAAAGGTGAATAAAATGAAAATTAGCTCAATTTGTGTAATCATAGAAATGATCAATCTTAGCAGTAGAAAGGTCAGATGGAAAGTGTATGGCTGGGATAACTCCATGGTATGTTAGAGAGGCCAATAATTGAATGTAACATAGCTAATTAAGCTCGTTAATATTATTTGAAATTGAAAGATAAATTTTGTTAGTCGTGTGTTTCAGCGAGAAGGTCTTTTATATCATATCAAATATCAGGGGAAAATGTCTTAGTTGGCACCAAAAAAATTTATGAATAATTTCAAATTGTGGTTTTCCTAGTAGCATACAGGCAATGGTCATTCGTCTAAATAATCCAATTCTAATTTGTATCCAATTCAAATAAAAACCATTATTAATAATTACACCCTACACAACTATGTTGTCAGGGTATTATAGCTTTGTGCAGCCCCAAATGTTTGTAACGCCGCGAAATATTGGTCCTAGACCCACCTTTAAGTATACCGATCGTCATATCTCGACTAGCTGAGTCGATCTAGACATGTGTGTCCGTCCGTCCGTCCGTCCGTCTGGAAAAGATCGGTTAATATTTAGGGGATGAAATGGACCAAATACTAAATTTTTGTCGGTTTTTCTGGTCGCTCCAGAGGCCGCAATTATGGCCCAAACACCGCGAATTTTTGCATGGAGAAGGGGATCGGGCCAGAGAATAAGCATGCATGTTTTGATAAAGATCGCTCAATATTTAGCGGGTCAAATGGACCCTGACTTTTGTGTGAAAAATGACAAAATTTGTATTCTATGGCATATATATTTACTCCTGGAGGATGTAGACCCCAGGAGTTGATAGCATATCCAAGAGGAGTGGTTGGCCTTTAAATTGACACCAAATATAGTGATGTATCTACTCAGATGTGGGTGTTACAGTCAAATATTTACAGGTGCTTACGTATTCAGATATTATTTAGTAACCCATTACCACATTAGAGGGAGAAATATCGCGTTGATGACTTTGAAATTTTTCATGAAGTTCCAGTTATGGTCAAGAACAACGCCTACAATTTGCGGTGATGATCAGATTAAAATTTTGGGATGAAATGGACCGAAAACATAATTTTTTGTGTGTTTTCGAGTAGAGTATAATCCGAAAATCACAACACAACCCACCGTGAAGGTAATCCGGACAAGTAAATAGAAGGATTGTACTGAATATTCGAAAAAAGTAAGGAAGAGATGTTGTTAACCTCTAATCGGACAAGAGGGGGCAAATATCACGAAATATTACTCAGACTCGGAATAAACATCCTCAGAAAGTTAGAGTTCGTGGTAGTTGTGTAGGGTATCGCATGGTCGGCCCCGTCCGACTATACTGCTCCGCTCACTGGTTTTTTGGAATGAAAACCAGCAAGGAAAGTAGTAAAGTCTAACTGGGCCGACTATATGATACCCTTCACCACTTTGCCTATATTTTACATATGTATCCTAACGGACGACGCGTTTTGTTATAAATCTATATCTGAACCGATTTCAGGGAAACTTGTCAGAGACTAATTTATATAACATCAGTACGTTGTGTCAATCGGCCTAGCTATGGATTTTTTCACGAAGCTTAGCAACATCATTCTAGACTTAATTCAGTACCCTATACCAAAATTCGTGCAAATCGAAAGATATATAGGGTCTTGGTGCACCAATAACTTTAAATCGGATGAAAACACATATGGGAGCTATATCTAAATCTGAACCGATTTTCACGAAACTTGGCAGACATCATTCTCGATTTCACTCATAACTCTGTGCCAAATTTCGTGCACATCAAAAGATTTCCAGGGACTTTAGTGGACTATTTACCTAAAATCAGGCGAAGCTATATATGGGAGCTATATCTAAATCTGAACCGATTTTCACGAAACTTTGCACACATCATTCTAGACTAAGTTTAGAACGCTGTCCGAAATTTCGGGCAAATCGAAAGATATATAGGGACTTTGGTACACAATTAATCTTAAATCGGACGAAGATATATATGGGAGCTATATCTAAATCTGAACCGATTTCCACGAAACTTGGCAAACATCATTCTAGACCTTTTTCATTACGCTGTGCCAAATTTCGTGCAAGTCAAAAGATTTCCAAGGACTTTAGTGGGTTCTTTACCTAAAATTGGGCGAAGCTATAATGGGAGCTATATGTAAATCTGAACCGATTTTCACGAAACTTTGCACATATCATTCTAGACTTAGTTTAGTACGTTGGGCCAAATTTCGTGCAAATCGAAATACATATAGGGACTTTATTGCACCATTTACCTTAAATCGGACGAAGATATATATGGGAGCTATATCTAAATCTGAACCGATTTTTCCCAATTTCAATAGGGTTCGTCCTTGTGCCAAACAAATGAGCTATGCCAAATTTTATCCAATTCGGATCATAAATGCGACCTGTACTTTGTTTACAATTTAACATGGACAGACGGACGGACAGACATGCACAAATCGACTCAGCAAGTGATTCTATTCATATTTTCAAAAGGAACCATGGGTCTATCTCGTTTATTTTTGGCTGTTACAAACATATGCACAAAGACATAATACCCTGTACCACAGTGTGGTGAAGGGTATATATAGTTATATAAGCGATTGTGTTTAAATTACTCCACAATTTAATGGGCCTTCAAACTTCCTTAAATTGGTCGATACCTGTATATGGAGACTATGTTACTTAAAATTTGCTGCTAGTAGATTATATATGATCTATAAATACCAAATTACAGACGTATATTGAACCATTAAGGAAAGTTCAAAGTATTGAAGGGCATCATATAGTCGGCCCAGTCTGACTTTACTACTTTCCTTACAGGTTTTTTGTTTGCTTTATAGCCTACAATTATGGTCCGAACACAACAAAATTTTACTCGGAGAAAAAAGTATATGTCCAAGGAATAAACTATTTACATGATAATCGGTCAATATTTTTCGGAGGTGGGGCCCAAGCAAATATCGAAAAATATTGTCCAGGCTAGGGAAATAGATTCACAGAAAGTTAGAATTCAGTTATAGTTTTGCGGGATATAATATGGTCGGCCCCACCCGCCTCTACTGATCTGCTCACTGGGTTTCTCCTACATCATATCTGTATATATGGGATCATCTTATGAGTCCATATCTCCTTCGTTTAATTATGCCATGGATCTTTTAATTTTCCAATTTTTCTCGACGGGTTGTCTCTGTGCTTTCTGGTTAAGGCCATGTGCAGTAGATTTTAGCACACTGTGCATCGCCACACCACAAAGATTTTGTTGGGCGACGAAGAATTTGGGAAAATAGCACCTCAAGGGTCTTTGCTACTAGGTACAGAAGCGAAATCGGCCGGTAAGATTCGCAGATTGCTGGCAAGTTATAAGTTATATTTCAAATCGACATGATAATCTGCATGTGTGTTCTGACATGTTATACCCTTCACCACACTGTGGTACAGGGTATTATGTCTTTGTGCATATGTTTGTAACAGGCAAAGGGAATCGATATAGACCCATGGTTCCTTTTGAGAATATGCATAGAATCACTTTCTGAGTCGATTTACACCTGTCCGTCCATGTATTTTTGTGAACAAAGTACAGGTCGCCGATTTGGATGAAATTTGGCATAGTTTACTTATTTGGCCCAAGGACGAAGGAGATATAGCTACCACATATAGTTTTGTCCGATTTTTTGTGAATGATACACCAAACTCCCAATATTTGTCCGATTGGGACGAAATTTTGCACAGAGTACTGAATTGTGTCCAGACTGATGTCAGCAAAGTTTTGTTAAAATTGGTTCAGATTTATATATAGCTCCCATATATAGTTTTGTCCGATTTTGTGTGAATGATATACCAAATATTTGCCCGATGTAGCAAATGGTTGGATAGCGATGGCAATTAAGGAAAAAATTATGTGTTATAAGGTTTGTTGAAATCGGTACAGATTTTGATATATGTCTTATATATTTTTTCGTTTGATTTTATGTAAATGGTGTACCGAAAGGCCTATGTTTGTTCGATTTGGCAGAGGGGATTAAATTGAATATAGAGTGATAACAAAAAACAAATGTTGTATGCAACGGTTGCTCAATTAGGTCCATGTGTTTATATATAGCCCCCATACATAATTTTATTAGATTTCATACAAATTATACATCAAAAAATCCAAGTCGCCCCGTTTGACATGTAATTTTTCATTAATTTCAGAATGGTATGTGTATAGGGGTTTTCAATTGGTTCAAATCTATATAGCACATTTAATTTTGCCCGATTCCACATCAATGGTCCTCCAGAGATTCTATATCTGTTCTATCTCCAGGATGTTGTAGATATTTACATCTCTTGTATGTACCCAAAGTGGTGAAGGGTATCATATATTCATCATATATTCGGCCCCGTCAGACTTTTGAACTTTCCTTACTGGTTAAAGTGGAATTTTTGCGCTCTATCACAAGTGCTGTTTTTCTACCCTGAACATCTATGTTGTTTTTGGGCATTAGAAAATTGTTTTGGCCCGAGTATTTGTAACATGAAATATCTGTCATATTATACTGATCTTGAAAAATCTCGACTAACCAAATAGTGAAACGAATTTTTAGGTTCTAAAAGCTAAAATAATATACATACATATCTATATAATATATTTTCTAGTCTAGCTTCTCTAACTTTGCTACATATCAGAAGGTTTTATCGAACTTCATAATCAACAGAATATTAAAATTCTGTAAAACTAGTCTAGAATGTAGAATCACCTTGATTGATAAAAAACTTTCCCAATATTAAAGATTAGACAATTTTCAGAAAGATCTTAGAAATGTTAGTAGCAAGTTTTTGACTCGATTACTAATTACAATTCAAATCTTAGTTACATTTTATGATAACAAACAAACAAAAAACTCGATACCCCTCTCCTTTGGAGGTCTAAACAAGTAAAACATGATTTCAAGTTACCAAAGATAGCCACCGAGTAAAAACATCTGTACCACCTTTTTGATCCAGTTTTCATTCAGCAGCAACACCTAATGTGTTGCGGCTCATACCCAAAATCGATTAATTTTTATTTAGATTTATTTACTAACATTTATTTAGTCGTCTTTAAAATAATATTTAAATTTGATACAGCTTCTTAACGAAAATGTATAATGAAACTAGCCGAGCTAGCTGGCATAGAGAGTGTTACATAGATATTTTTCTTCATTTTCGGCATTTTCTTTCTTTTGTCCGCTTTTCTAGGCATTGCCGAAAAAAATGAAAGAAACCTTCTCAGATTAACATAGCTAAGTATGGGTTTTGAAATTTTATTAGAAAATTAGTATGTGTTTTAATTAATTTCCATAAGATAATAGTTAACAGAAGCAGGAGCAAAAGCAAAAACAACAACGGCAGCAGCACCACCACAACAATAATTATAGAAAACAATCCCCACCAATCAGGGTGATAGGTAATTATTATCTTTATAAGACTGTCGGCAAACATCAAAACATTTTACAGAACTGTATTAGATTCTTCCGTTCCGGGCACAGTGGGAACACTTTCTGTGTGTGTGTGCCAGATTACATTGAAAATACACGGATGGTTGGATATGTGTGCTGTAGGAAAATACCAACTCCAGCCAGTCAGCAAAACAGCAACACCAATTTTTTTTATGATTTTAGCCATAATTTTTGAGAAATTGAGTTTTGAAAATCCCAGCACAACAAGGAAAAGATTTAAATGAATGAAATCACACAGAGCACAGTGGTTCGAAATAAAAATTGGCATCCATGGTTAAAATAACTTCATCAAATCTCCAAAAAAAAAAGATAACGTAACCTTTAAAAATAAATCAATTTTATGATGACGTTTAACCAAATATAATTTGAAAGAATGTTTCCAAACCCACTTGGGACTAAAAATGCCATCCCGCAGTTAAGTATGTTGGATAGATTGTCTTAAACCTCTGATGTAATAAAAAAATCGAATCATTCTCTGAAAATTGTGAAGAAGTGTCGGATTCGTCTGAAATACTGAATAAAATCAAATCACAACATGTTTGAACCGTTGTGAAAGCCAAGCAGTTAAAAAAGGCGTTAAGTTCGGCCGGGCCACAATAGGTATACTGAGAGCTACCGTAAATGAAAATATAAGAAACATAACTAAATGTATAACTATATAAACAATTGTACCAAGCGGTTGTTGTTGTAAACCATAATGAACATCGAATACATATTCCGGCAATTTTTAATAGAGAGACCATCACCAACGTACACAGGATTTGATTTCAGGAGGTCGGGTAGAAAATGCTGGTTTATTACATAGCTCCCATATATAGTTTCGTCCGATTTCATGTAAATGGTGGCCCAAAGTCCCTATATATCTTTCGATTTGCACGAAATATGCCAAATTTCGTGCAAATCGCAAGAAATCGTACTGAATTGAGCCTAGAATGATGTCTGTCAAGTTTCGTGAAAATCGGTCCAGATTTAGATATAGCTCCCATATATAGTTTCGTCCGATTTCATGTAAATGGTGCCCCCAAGTCCCTATATATCTTTCGATTTGCACAAAATTTGGCACAACGTACTTAATTTAGCCTAGAATGATGTCTGCCAAGTTTCATGAAAATCGGTCCTGATGTAGATATATCTCCCATATATAGTTTCGTCCGATTTTATGTAAATGGTGCCCAAAGTCCCTATATATCTTCCGATTTGCACGAAATTTGGTACAGCCTAATTATTTAGGTCTAGAATGATGTCTGCCAAGTTTCGTGAGAATCGGTCCAGATTTAGATATAGCTCTCATATATAGTTTCGTCCGATTTCTTGTAAATGGTGCTCCAAAGTCCCTATATATCTTTCGATTGTTTCGTCCGATTTCATGTAAATGGTGCACCAAAGTGCCTTAGATTTGCACGAAATTTCGCATAACGTACTGACTTGAGCCTAGAGTGATGTCTGCCTTCTTTTTTGAAAATCGGTCCAGATTTAGATATAGCTCCCTTTTATTATAGATTGATTTTAAGTAATTGACGCACCAAAGAAAAAATAGGAACAAAACGTTCTGAAATTAGTATATCCTAACCTGTGACAAATTTGTTTGAAATCGCTTAATATTTGGTTAGAGCTTCCAAATATATATTTCCGCCCGATTTCAAGTAAATTGGACATCAAACTCCTCATGTTAGTCAGATTGACATCAAATTTTGCACATCGTACAAAATTGAGCATAGAGTAACGTAGTTGCGTTTTTTAGAAGTACAGACATAGCCCAACGGATGACGTATTTATATTTGTTTGAAGTCGATTTACATACTTTATGGATAGATCTAGGTAGATTCACATTTAGATAAATACCACATATTTTATTTCATCCAATTTCATGCTAATAGTCCTGTTTAATATACCCATAGTGGTGAAGGGTATCATATAGTCGGCCCCGTCCGACTTTACTACTTTCCTTACTGGTTTTTGAATTGCTTACTCAGACCATAGTAGCATCTGTTGACCAACACTATTCTTCTCAGGATTTCAAAGTTGATGTTATTAGTACCGAGGTATATAAAATCGTTCACCACCTCGAAGCTGTAGTTCTCATGTTACACAGTTGGTTCGAGTCTACTGGACGTCTTGCCCGTTGGTACAATCAGCATGGTCTTCTCGCCACTTACTGCCAGACCCACTTTTGGCAGACTCCTTCTTAATTCGTTAGAAGGTGGATGTTACCGCCAGCAATGTTTTACCTATTAATTCGATGTCGTTCAAGTAAGGTCACACGACAAACTGTCTCCTTGTCTGAATCCTCGTTTGTATTGAAAGGCTTCGAGAGGTCTTTTCGGACTTTAACTGCTGGTGCCAAATAAAGTCATCTTGCACAGCCGTGCAAGATTTATGGATATAAACAACTCTGAGCGGATTGGGCTGTCGAATGCGGCCTTAAAGTCGAATAGGTGGAATGTGTCGGTGTATTTTTCTTGGGTCCTTTCTTGGATTTGTCAAAATCTAATCGATAGTGGATTCAATAATATCATTGACCATTTGATTCAGTCATTCACACATCACGCTGAATAGCACTTTATATGCGATGGAAAGGACACAAATTCCTGTATAGTAGACACATACCTCATTTTTGTGCACGGGACACAGGATGTTGAGGTTTCAATCTATGGGCATGTATTCCTCTAGCTAAATTGTACTAATCAGTTGGTGCATGCTCCTGATCAGCGTCTGGCCACCGGTCATGAATACTGGTTTCCATCGGCACCTGCTGCTTTATTATTCTTCAGCCGATTAATCGCTATTCTGACCTTATCTTGTCTAGGTGGTATACAATATACACCGTCATCTCTTGTTGGTTGGTGGGGTATATTCTTCACCATTAATATTTAATACCACAGATTTTCAAATGCTTCGTCCAGATCCTCAACACGCTATCTGTATCTGTCACCAGGCTTCCATCTTCATCTCTACAAAGCTGTCGGTTTGGTGTTTTACTCGTTGGTAAAATTTCCGAACTTCATTCTGACTCATGTACATCTCGATTTGCTCACGTTTTTCTTGTTATTTCTTCTTTTTTTCTGAAAATACGTTTCTCCTCCCTATATGCTGCGTTTTTTTCACTTCAGTATCATAACGATACTCCTGATCGTACCATGGGTTGCTTGATGGCGGCTTTTGGTATCCAATTGTTGCTTTTGCTGCAGTTTGTAGGGAGTGGGCAATTATTTGCCATTGTGCTTCTGTATTATTATCAGTACAAGGAGTGCTTTCGACTAGCAAGTGGAGTAGGTCAAAACTTGCACCTATATGGAGAAACGTCTCTAACTATATTATTCAATTTAAATTTACCAAAGTTTGGTTGGTAAATGCTGTTAAAGACTTCCCAATACTGACAATATGGTGTAATGTCTATGTGTGAGTCAATAAATGGTTCTACAGCAAGCAGGGAATGCCCAATTACAATCACTTTGACCGAAAATGACAGAGGATCTATAGAAATGTTTCTGCATAAATATATATCCACCTCCAAACTCTTAAAATGCCATTTTCGGCGTAGATGCATATCCTTATCGTGATTTCATCAGACCTATATCTAGATAGAATTTTCTTCTGATCCGAAATATATTTATATATTAATGAATGAATTTTTCGAGGTGTTGTCATGGGCACAATGATCCGTCTTCTCTGGTTCGTCTTCTCCACAGACTTCAGGTAAATGAGAAAATTGAAACAATACTGACGTTGCTCAGGCGGAACAAGTTTAGCCGAAGAAACAGGCGATTAAATGATTTAAAGTGATTCTTTCGCCCACATCTTTCGAAGGGTATGGCTCGTCTTCGAGGACTCCCACGGTCGATTGTAGTTTTGTTTACATTGGATCTTGGAGCACAATTTACTTAAAATCCGGCAAAACTATATACGAAAGCTATAGCTAAGTCTGATTGTCACCAAGTTCGCTCTTGGGCAAAATAAATGAATTGTACCTTCTAAAATCTTTGAAGAAATAAAAGTTCGGTACCTATGGATTCAATAGTTCACTCCATGCGCTATTAATATTATCCTCTGGTAATAACTCAGACCACGGTTACTTCACACCACTGTGCCTATCCATCAAACAGAGGCTTTGCAATAGAATGACTTTGATATTTCATTGCCTGGGATGAATGAATTGGTAGAACACAGACAGGCGGTTCGACACTCAATAGACATACACAACAATATTTTGAGTCCAGTTTAGTTATGCTTCTTAGCTCTACTTTATGGTCAATTTTCGGTTTATTTTATTAATTTTCAATGTTGGCCCTTTCCTACTTCTTATTTAACACCGGGAACGGCGGCATTTTTGGTCTTTGAAACCCCGAAGAGGGGAACAAAAACAAATTTTAATTGTCATCCCACCTGATGATGAAAATGAACTGTCAGTCGGACAGCAAGCAATCTCTCTTTTTTTCCTCAAATTCATTACCCAGTTTCCAAAAGGGCCAAGTAAACGAAAAACGAAGCCAAGTGAGAAAGTAATGATGTAAAACTAGATCAGAAGGCGAAGAGTCCCTGCTAGGTATGCTAGCGGCATGTTTGTTTGTATGTACCACTATGTACGACGATAGATTGCTGCAACGCCCCTTTTACTTGTTCTGCTTGTGTGCAACGCACATGCCAGGTAAGAAAATGATTAGCTCACGCTTAGACATTCACACAAAACCGCCGAGAGAGAGAGAAAATAATTAGACAAACTGACAGTTATAATCACCCATTAAGGTCAGGTTAAGATGGACTGACTGCTATACTGCTTGTTGAGTTATTGTTTAAGACATAATTGTCATTGCATATTTATTGTTTTCCAATGGGAGTACCCATTCCATCCAACCATCTTTCTATTATCTCACGTTTGAAGCCAACCGACTTCTATTGTCTTGGTTTGACCTTTGTCTGTTGTTAGCTGGCTTATTTAGTGGTTTTACGGATTTTGCTTCCCAAAGTGTATCTCTTTTTGGGAAAAATCAAATATTTCCGCTTTCAACATCATTCATAAATTGCTAAGATATTTACCCAAAAATATTTTATATTTCTTGGAACGTACAACAATTGTAACAGTGGGTGGTACAATATTTATCAATGGGGAAAAAATTAGTAGCCAAAAGTACCGGAACCGATTTGTTACAAAATTGAGAATCCATATATTCCTTTATCGGGCGGAATAAATCAAACGAAAACGGTATATCGAAATTAAAGTCAATTATAATGCATAGTTCCGCCTCTATGCCGCTCTTTACGGGGTAATAAAATGAAGAAGCACTACTTTTGAAATATAAATGGGAATAGATGCTACTCTTTGTATTTAATATGTATTTTATCATCTAATATGTTCGGACTATTTTCAAATTGCATATTTTCTCAATGGGAGGTCTACCAATGGCTTTGATCCATTTTATGTTTTGTGATGAAGAAAATTTCCTTCAAACTACGTTGCATAGAAAACTGGAGGCATCTTTCATAAAATAAAATATTTTTATTTGTCATCCTAACAATTTATTAAGAGTGTGTTCAAATGTCTGAAAGAAGTCTTATATATTTAGATTATGTTCTAAGTTTTCGATTGAAACACTTATGGGACGCAATGGCGGGATCTATTCAGAGTGAAGCCTGAGCTTTCCTTCACATCTTCGCAATAGATGAAAAGGAGACGAACGTAAATCCTGGATCGGAAACAGAGAGAAAGCTGAGCCAGCCCAACATTATAGGATACTGCCACGGGAATCCGTAAAGACAGGGAATCCTAAATGACTAATCAGACTGCAATAAAGATAAATATGACAACAACTAAAAGTCGAACTCTACTATTAAGTGATTGACGAAAATAGAGCACCGGGCCAACAAAATAACGATTCTCCGGTTACAAAGAGAAAACCAATCCAACTAAATTTTAAAGAAGAATTCCACAAGATTCCATCGATTTAGGGCATCAAAGCAGGCTCTATTATAAAGAAGACCAGCGTTGCATCCGAATCTTCCGTAAAGACTAAACAGTAAGGAAAGCAATAAAGACGGACTGGGCCGACTGCATGATACCCTTCACCACTTTGGGAATATTCTATATATGTATCCGAAGAGACGTCGCCTTTTTGAAGAAATTTTTACATGAAATTGAACGAACTTAAATATGTAATTTTTATGTCTTTCTGTAACCTATGCTAAATTTCATTTCATTTGGGCAAGTTTAGAGTCGTTTGCGCTCAGTGGGACAGATTTGTGTAAATCGATTTAAAGCAAACTTGACACACGCTATTCGGTATGCTGCACTGTTTAAAATTTAATCTCAATCAGACACCTATTGATTATATGGTGTACAATTAACATAAATAAGTCGAAATTATATATGGAAGCTATGATATATCTATATTTGAACCGATTTGAGATTTAATTTTTATTAATTTCAGTATGTTATTTCAATCGGCCTAGCTATGCATCTTTAGTGCATAATTTACTGAAAAGGGGACAAAAATATAAATAGGAGGTGTTCACATCATCCTAGACTTAATTCAATACGCTATGCCAAAATTCGTGCAAATCAAATGATTTTCAGGGACTAAAGTCCATAAATCGTACAAAAATATATATGGGAGCTATATCTAAATCTGAACCGAAACTTAGCACACATCATTCTCCAATTTCAATAGAGTTCGTCCTTGGGCCAAATAAGTGAAATGTGCCAAATTTCATCCAATTCGGATCATAAATTCGACCTGTACTTTGTTCACAAAAATGCATGGAGGGACGGACAGACGGACATGCATAAATCGACTCAGAAAGTGATTCTATGCATATTCTCAAAAGGAACCATGGGTCTATCTCGATTATTTTTGCCTGTTACAAACATATGCACAAAGACATAATACACTGCACCACAGTGTGGTGAAGGGTATAAAAATACTAACCGAACTAACCTGACTGCATGAAAGAGAAATATGGCAGCAACAACTGGTATGAAGCCGTCCTCTTATGCGAAGAGAGCCTGGAGGCCTAGCTATACTAAGCAGTGATTGACGAAAATATAGTATTCGGCAAACTCAGCAAAAATACCAAAAAAAGGGGTATCGTTTCCACGACAGAGGTCTACGATCCGCAACGACACGAGTCTTACTCGGCTAACGTCTGTCAGCTCAGCCCATTGTGTAAAAACAATAGGGCTGCAACAACAACAAAGAGGAATTGAATGCGATTATCCAAAAAAAAAATTGGATCATCTCCTACAAGTAGGGACCTTATCGATATGCCTGACCCTATGTGATGTTAGATGCGTCAAGAACATTCTTTATGCAACATTTAATGTAACATAGGTCCCATAGAAAAGTCTTGGTATTTTTAAGATTGCAATAAAATTTCTTCATCAAAGTGGCTGTAGTTTGGTTTTCCGGGTTATTGTATAGTGAAAGATATCTCTGAATAAAATTTTCGATAGAGAACCTGGTATGGTATTTTGAAGGTCTAGTAGCTGTATTTTAACATTCCGTATTATTGGAGGCCAAACAATATTTTTGCAGAAAACTTTCTTTATTGGTCCACGTAGAGGTAATTTGACATTATCGGGTTTTGGGAGGTGCCAACAATTTTTGCACAACATATAGGTTCACCATGTTCAAAATTTTTAAGAATTTTCATTGATATATCCCCAAATGCATGTTCCGACCAATTTCTGTATTTTGAAGTGGCTGTTCATGGGAACTGCACAATGAATATCCTCCACATTTTCGGTGTTTTAAAGGTTTCATCCGCATTTTCTTACCGTAGTACTGAAATATGCCAATTTCGGTATTTGGACTTTTCTAGCCGAATTTTCCCACCGAAGGCATTGTAAGCTTACATTCCCGTTTTCTGGGGAAAAAAGTGTTCTTCCAAGAAAAGTTTCAGTGTATCATGGGTACATACCGCTTGATTATACCCTTCACTACACTGTGGTAGAGCGAATTATGCCTTTGTGCATATGTTAGCAATAGGCAAAAGGAATCGAGTTAGAACCATGGTTCCTTTTGAGAATAAACATAGAACCACTTTCTGAGTCGATTTAAGCATGTCCGTCCATGTATTTTTGTGAACAAAGTACAGATCGCAGTTATAATCCGATTTGGATGAAATTTGGCACATATCACTTATTTGGCCCAAGGACGAACACTATTGAAATTGGAGAAAATCGGTTCAGATTTAGATATAGCTCCAGTATATAGTTTCGTCCGATTTTATCTAAATGGTGCACCATACTGCCAACGTCGGTCCGATTGAGACAAAATTTAGCACAGAGTATTGAATTAGGCCTAGATTGATATATGCCAAATTTTGTTGAAATCAGTTCAGATTTAGATATAGCTCCCATTTCGTCCGATTTTATGTAAATGATGCACCAAAGTCCCTATATATCTTTCGATCTTCATGAAAATTGGCTTGGCTTACTGAATTGAGTTGAGAATGATGTGGGCTTAGTTACGTAAAAATCGGTTCAGATTTAGATATAGCTTCCATAAATATTTACGTGTGATTTTATGTAAACGGTGCAGTAAAGCCCCTACATTTCTTTTTATTTGCACGAAATGATGACATGAAATTTTGCCTTTCCGAATGACATGTTTATGGGTTGATTTATATTGGTACCTATATATCTATGTATGTCACATATTTAATTTAGATGGTCGATGATCCTCTATCGATAGTATGTTTTTTCTATCGAGAGGACATCGTACACATGAACATCTCTTATATGTACCCAAAGTGGTGAAGGGTATCGACTTTTGAACTTTCCTTACAGGTTTTAAGTATAGTTTTATTTGGGCCATTAGATCAAAAGATGTAATTTATAAAAATATACGGAAGAAGAGTGAACATTTCACTCTTCTGACATATAGAATTCGATGAATATTTATAGTTTACTTCTAAATAATGACTATGAAGCTTATGACGCAAAATTGTATATAGATTGGACAATGGTTTGAATACCTCCAATAAAATGGGTTTTGAAAAATGTCATTTTTTATACCCTTAATAACTTTGTTGTCGGAGTATTATAGCTTTGTGCAGCCCCAAGTATACCGATCGTCATACCACAACGAGCTGAGTCGATCTAGACATGTGTGTCCGTCTGTCCAATATAATTTGTAAACATGACACAGGCCACAGTTATGAACCAATCTCCACATGATATTGCATGTAGGAAGGAAAATACATATTATATATTTTATTATACAGGATATGAAATGGGCCTACATGGATTGATGTATGTACTCGTATATGGAAGTTATGTAAAAATTTACAGTGGTCTACCTATGCTGATATTCTTCAGTATTATTACCATTACGATATTGGATGTTGAAAATGTCGTGCTAATCGTTTTGAAATTTTATACTAAGTTCCGGTTATAGCCAAGGACTACATCTTTAATTTTCGGTTATGATCAGATGCTATTTGGGGGATGAAAAACATTATTTTTGGTTTTTTAGTCGCTCTAGAGACCGCAATTATAAACCGAACTTCATCAGTTTAATATGTGGAGGGGGATCTGGCCGACAAATTACGATGACTGTTTTGATAATGATCCATTTAAATTTAGCGTACAAACTGACTCAGACTTTTGTGAAGAATAAAAAACAATTAATTCGGAAAAGATGTCTGGGTAAGACAGTGGACCTCTGTAACCGATCACACAGGTTGCAAATATGACAAAATACTGCCCATGTTCGAAATATAATTCCACAGAAAGTTTAAATTCGGTGGTAGTTTTCTAGGGTATTATATTTCCGTCCCACTATACTGCTCCGCTCACTGTGGTTTTGATATGAAATGTTTTCAGGAAAATCAAATGATGAATTTATTGCAAAATATTTCATTCTTCTATTTAGAGTCTTTATACGTCTTTTCCGTCATTATTTTTTGAAAACTAACTAAATCTTTTAAGAAAATATCACTCAGAATATGTTGTTCCCCAAGGTTAAGAGATCGAAATTCGTATCATTTCATCAACAACAACAAAACCTGGAACCCTAGTACTGACATCTTATCACTTTGGTTTCTACAAAAATAACATTTTTAGCACATGGTTTATTACAAAAACAATTTATTTCGTATAAAATTATAACACTTTTCTTCCTTTGATCATCACAATTGCCCTTTGCAATAACATTGCGAGATATAACTGCTTTATATGTTTTAGGGTTATTCCCGAAAAATGGTGAAGATAACAATTTCATGCGACGCTTATTATTCATTGGATATACAATTAAAAGTAAATACAGAAAAGGATATGTTTAAAGAATCATGTATATGTAGGACAAGACAACAGCTTAAAAAAAGTGTTAAAAAAATATTACCAAAAAATAAAATAAATGAAACATATAAAAATATAAATTTGTCAAAGAACTCAAATGTTTATTAGATGTTGTTGTTTGTTTTTTGGTATTGTGCTGGGAAAAGAGAAAGGTCATGCCATAACTTTCATTTCAATTCATTGTGATATTCATTTATTCAGTCATTCATAACAATCATAACAGAGTCTCCTCCTCTGCCTCTCCTCGCCTAGTTCTGGGCATCCTATTTGTAACATTGAGTAGAAAAATAAAAATGTAATATCCATTTCAAAATACACCGACATCCTTTTTGTGTGTGTGTGTCTGCCCGTCGTTAATGCTTGGACTTGGCTGTTAGGTTGGAGTAGCAGAAGGATTCTCCACATTTAGTTGGAGGTGTCTGTTTGAATGGCAGTGCTTAAATCTAATTCAAATTCTCGTTGAAAAATGTCTGCATGTTATTGCAAAAAAAAAAACACTTATTTCCTTAACGAAGAGCAATAGAATGATGATGACGACGATGATGGTGGCAAGGAGGGGCCCAACAAACGAAAAGGCACATTGACATAATGGCCCAGACGTGTAAGTTTATTACCACATGTGTATATCCTCCTTTTTTAGCCAAGTATTGTGTCACCGACACCATAAAAATGACGGCAGAGCAGAGAGTTGAAATGTCTGTCACATAGCCATGAAGATGAAGATTTTGTTGGTCATCCCCATGCTTTTTTACTGCTGTCTATTATGTTTGTTTGCGTTGTTGTTTTTTTGCGAATTCTAAAACAACAACAACAAGAGCAGAGTGAAACATATATATGTGTAGCGTTCGACCTATTCCACACCAAATCAAATGAAATTGAGACTGAAACAACTCACTTTACTTAGTAACCCACAGACGAATGAAGAAAATACATTTCCATAATGTTTGCTATTATTTTTTTCTTGTCTGTCTGTCGTATTTTGTTGGTTTTGTTTTCAGTTTGCCTCTCCTCAATCGATGAATAACGATGTTCCAATAATGAGAATAACACTCTGCCAAAGGATACGGATATGTTTTTACATGACGTTGTTAGTTGTTGCCTGTAAGTGTTAGGAAGATAATGCCAATACACTTAAAGAAATATAGATCATTAGTTTCGATGGGTATTGAATCCATGAAGCAAGTAGTCGCAGCTCAGGGAAAGTAATTATACCCTTCACCACACTGTGGTACAGGGTATTATGTCTTTGTGCATATGTTTGTAACAGGCAAAAGGAGACAAGATAGACACACGGTTCCTTTTGAGAATATGTGAAAGTGATTCTATACTTTCTGAATCGATTTATGCATGACCTCCGTCCGTCCGTCTGTAGATGTTAAACTGTAAACAAAGTACAGGTCGCATTTATGATCCGATTGGAATGAAATTTGGCACAAGTCACTTATTTGGCCCAAGAACGAACCCTATTGAAATTGGGAAAAATCGATTCAGATTTAGATACAGCTCCCATATATTGTTTCGTCCGATTTAAGGTAAATGGTGCACTAAAGTCCCTACATATCTTTCGATTTTCACGAAATTTGGCACAGTGTACTTAATTAGGTCTAGAATGATGTGTGTCAAGTTTCCTGAAAATCTGTTCAGATTTTTCGTCCCATTTAAGGTAAATGGTGTACCAAAATCTCTATATATCTTTCGATTGGCACGAAATTTGACAGAGTGTAATGAATTAGGTCTAGAATGATGTGTGTTAAATTTCGTGGAAATCGGTTCAGATTTAGATATAGCTCCCATATATATTTTCGTCCGATTGGCACGAAATTCGGCATAGCGTACTGAATTAAGTCTAGAACGATGTGTGTCAAGTTTCCTGAAAATCGGTTCAGATTTGGATATAGCTCCCATATATATTTTCGTCCGATTTAAGGTAAATTGTGTACCAAAGTCTCTATATATCTTTCGATTGGCACGAAATTTGGCACAGCGTGATGAATTAAGTATAGCATGATGTGTGTTAAATTTCGTGGAAATCGGTTTAGATTTAGATATAGCTCCCATATATATTTTCGTCCGATTGGCACGAAATTTGGCATAGCGTACTGAATTATGTCTAGAACGATGTGTGTTAAATTTCGTGAAAATCGGTTAAGATGTAGAAATATCTCCCATATATATTTTCGTCTGATTTTATGTAAAAGGTGTACCAAAGTCCCTATATATCCTAGGATTTGCACGAAATTTCGTATAGCGTACTGAATGAAGTCTAGAGTGATCATTGTTAAGTTTCGGGAAATGCGCTTCAGATTTCGACACAGCTTCCACATGCATATTCGTCCGATTTTACATAAATGGTGAAATTTTGTACAACGTATCAAATTGAGACTTGAATGACTCTAAATATGTCCGAATGAGATTAAATTTATCATAGGTTGCAGAAGGACATGAATATGTTCCTTCGAGGGAACGTTGACAGGCAATTGTAAGGATACATATGTACAACATACCCCAAGTGGTGAAGGGTATTATATAGTCGGCCAAGTCCGACTTTACTACTTTCCTTTCTGGTTTATATCTGCGTTCTTCATAAATCAATTAAAAATGTCCATAAGTTCGGTTGGGTCGAAATTTGTATAGTGGAAGCAGGTTGTTAATGGCCAGAAAACAAGTAAAAACGATGATAAGTTCGTCCCTGCTAAACTTTTTATACCCTCCACCATGAGGATGACATTTAAAATATGTAAAATTAATGGGGGCTCCTACGGGAAAACTCATGTTATGATAGGACCTTGAACATACCGATTTTTCGTGAGAAAAAGATGATTGAAATTCTCCAAATAGCTAATTGTGGGGCTACCGTTATTTTTTTGCTACTGAGATTTGACAGCCAATCAGAATACAAAATACTAAATTACAGCCAATTCTGTTGGAAAATCGGTCTAAAATCCCTCGTTATATGAGGGCTACCCTGTAGCTTGGGTCAACATTAATAATTTTTGGAACGAATATGTGTAATTCAATGAGAAAACGTGTCCAAAATCCCCACACTACCGAATTTTGGGGGATAACGTTATATGGGGGATGCACCAAAACGTGCCCCGGTATATGCAATACCAAACTTCCTAGGAGTATGTGCAAAATGTCAGAACTCTATCTTAAACATTGCGATCTCTATCGTATTTTCAGAAGACGGACATGAGCAAATCGACATATAATTTTATTCTGATACTTTGTGGCGTCTCCGGTGAATATTTCGAGGTGTTGCAAACGGAATGACAAATTGAATTTACACTCCAACATTTGGCGGAGGGCACAAAAAACTACATTGTGCGGTGTTAATAACACTAGTTCATTCCAGAGCCAGACATGTACTCTTTCGAATGCCGTTGGAATTTTTGATTCGAATATTCGGAATATCAATTAATTAATTATTTATTTATTGTCCATTATTTATTTGTCCATATCTTTGTAAGAGGCAAAAGGAAACGAAATAGACACATGGTTCTTTTTGAGAATATGTATGCATATAATCACTTTCTGAGTCGATTCATGCATTTCCGCCTGTCCATCCACGTATTTTTGTGAACAAAATTGGTTCAGATTTAGATATAGCTCCCATATATAGTTTCGTCCAATTTTAGGTAAATGTAGCACCAAAGTCCCTATATATCTTTCGATTTGCACGAAATTTGGCACAGAGTTCTGAATTAGGTCTATAATGATGTGCGCGTTTCGTGAAAATCGGTTCAGATTTAGATATAGCTCCCATATATAGTATTCTCCAATTTTATGTAAATGGTGTACCAAAGCACATATATATCTTTCGATTTGCACGAAATTTGGCACAGCGTAATGAATTAGGTCTAGAATTATGCGTGCCAAGTTTCGAGAAAATCGGTTCAGGTTTAGATATTGTTCCTATATATATTTTCGTCCTTTTTAGTGTAAATAGTGTACCGAAGTCCCTATATATCATTCGATTTGCACAAAATTTGGCATAGCGTACTGAATCGAGTCTAGAACAATGTGTGTTAAATTTCGTGAAAATTGGTCCAGATTTAGATATAGCCCCCATATATATTTTCGTCCGATTTAATGTAAATGGTGCACCAAAGTCCCTAAATATCTTTCTATTTGCACGAAATTTGGCATAGCACACTGAATTAAGTCTATAACAATGTGCGAATTTTCTTGAATATCGGTTCAGATTCAGATATAGCTCCCATAAATATTTTCGTCCGATTTAAGGTAAATGGTGCGCCAAAGTCCCTAAACATCTTTCGATTTGCACGAAATTTGGCACAGTGTAATGAATTAAGTTTAGAATAATGTGTGTTAAGTTTTGTGAAAATCGGTTCAGATTTAGATATAGCTCCCACAAATATTTTCGCCACATTTAATGTAAATGGTGCAGAAAAGCCCCTATATATTTCTGATTGGGACGAAATTGGGCATAACGTACTGAATTAAGTCCAGATTAATGTGTGTTAAGTTTTCTGGAAGTCGGTTCAAATTTAGATGTAGTTCCCATATATATTTTCGATTTGCACGAAATTAGGAATAGCGTACTGAACTGTATCTAGAATGATGCGTGTGAAGTTTCGTGAAAATCGGTTTAGATGTAGATATATATCTCCTATATATTTTTTCGTCTGATTTTATGTAAATGGAGTCTACGTCTATTCCATATACATATGAAATTGCGGGCGGTGCTTTGTGCTGCAGCATACCAAACATACTACCGTTGCTCTATTATGTCCTGATTTACATACATACATATTTTTGCTCGGTTTTATACAAATGGGACACCAAATAATCAAAGTCTCGCCGATTGACATGGATTTTTTTATAGGACGGAATTTTTCAGAACGGTTTGTCTATGGGGTTTTGTAATAGGTTCAAATATCTATGTAGATCACAAATTTCATTTCGTCTGACTCCATTTCAAAGGTCCTCCAAAGACACACCAAATAATCAAAGTCTTCCCGATTGACATGGACTTTTTCATAGAATGGATTTTTTTCAGAACGGTTTGTCTATGGGGTTTTGTAATAGGTTCAACTATCTATGTAGATTACACTTTTAATTTTGATTCCATTTCAAAGGTCCTCTAAAGATCATATGTATTTTCTATCTATAGGATACTATAATCCCTCATAGATAAGGTTAACCTTGCAAAAAAAATATTCCCTACTTTTCTTCCAGTGTACTCTACTATATGCTTCACATCTTTCCGATGCTTTTAATAAAATCAACCACAATTTTCTTTAACACTTTCGTATTGAAATGAGTTGTTTTATTTTTTTATACTTTCTTGTTTGTTTGCCCTACAGTTTTCCAACGTCGTACTCCATAGAAACTAGAAAACATAGTCAAAGAGGAAGAAGAAATAAATCAACTCAAATGACTAAAAACAACGAGGCACATATCCTACTATCCATATCCTTCTTTTGGTAATGTTTGATGTCTGGTTATTGGATATATGTATATGTGCGTGTGTGTGTGTATGAGTGGATGTGGTATAGTTTGGTAGTGTGGGGGTGTTGTGTCTATATAAACACACTTTCGTTTGGAGGCTTCTGCAAGTCGTAGTAAAACATATGTTAGCATTTTTCCGATTGGTTTTTAGATGGCTGTTGAACACTTTTTAAGTGGTAATCATTTACGCTAAGCAAACAAGTGAAGAAAAAAAATAAAAAGAAAATTGAAGTTTTGTGATTTGTTATGGTTATTTTTGGGGAAGAAAGGAAAGAAAACACAAGTGGGGAATATAAAAAAACAATAGAATATTTAAATATAATTTACATATTTTTGTGGGTGAGAAAAGAGAGATGGGTTTTATTTGTCGATGATTGTAGACAATTTACTAAGATTTTCTTGTGATGGATAAACTTGTCACAGAATAGTGGTCAATAGTCAGACTTAATATTGAATCCTCCAGCGAATTGTTTGAGATTTCAATTTAATGGCATAGAATGGGCAAAGGTTATTATTATCTTTCCACAAAACTTCTAATTTCCAAAACCGAAATGCTCCATTAAACAATGCGCAAGTGACATTGGCCTTACACGTGAAATGTGCTTGAAACTTATGGTGCGGGCATTAATGTCATTGTCCTTCAACGACAGCAAAATTCCAACAGAAACGTGTTTCAATTATTTATCCCTGCCACAAAGTTCAAAGATGAAAAAAAAACAGCAGCAGCAGAAAAATGCCATTAGATTTTGTAATTGCAATCTGCTTTTAAGTTACAGCTTTTGTTTTTAAATTTAATATTGCTCCTACAAAATGTGTTCTTTGTTTTTTTTTACCGAAGAAATATCCCAAATTCTTAACGGAGAAAATCTGTCTACCAAAAAACGTACGCACACCCAAACAACTGGTGCTGGCAAAATAACACCCAAATGTTACCATGGCTGCATCAAAAAAATCACCATCATCACACTACCGAACCGCACCATAGCACCCGACACCAACACCATCTACGACAACAATTATTTGTAAGTCGATCATGACGGTCCTATTTGTTGTTTCCTCCTCTAACTTAATTTCACTTTATTTTATAACCGTTTGTTTTTTCTTTCGTTTTTCCTCCTTATTCTGTTCCTTTCATTGGATTTCCTTTCGAAAAAAAACAACAAATGAAAATTTGCATTTGATATTAGATTTTACTACCCAAACAGAAGTTTTCTTTCAAAAGAAAATCTCCTCTCCTTTTTTCAGATAAACCTAAAACACGGTATTTGTTCCTGTTCAGCTTTTTTTTCCTCCTCCTCTTCTTCTTCTTCTTCGTTGACTTCATCTTTTTCGCTTTGTACTTTTCAAATTTTCTGGCAGCGGAATAAACGAAAAAAAATCGACACCGACGACAAACTACATGATGAAGCAGACTCAAAAAATTATATTCATACTTTAGGCAAAATAAAGGCGATATGCCGTGAATTTTATCACATTTTATTAGAAAATACATAAACGGAGGAGGCCAAGGCAAATGACTAAGCAACAGTGAATGGAAAAAAGGACAACAAACATACAATGTCTGGATGCATCCATGTGGCACAATGGGATGGAAGTTTAGGGAACGTTAATCGTCCACGTGGGACCGTAAGCTTTCATTTATCCTGGATATATTGTTCGTAACATCATAAAACGAACCAGTAAGGAAAGTAGTAAAGTCGGACTGGGCCGACTATATGATATCCTTCACAACTTTGGGTATATTCTACATATGTATCCAAACAGACGTCGCGTGTTTGTTGTATATCTATATCTGAACCGATTTCAGAGAAACTTGCCAGAGAATGATTTATATTCCTTCAGTACGTTGTGTCAATCGGCCTAGCAATGGATCTTTTCACGAAGCTTAGCAACATCATTCTAGACTTAATTCAGTACACTATACCAAAATTCGTGGAAATCGAAAGATATATACCATTTACCTACAATCGGTGGATATTATATATGGGAGCTATATCAAAATCAGAACCGATTTTCACGAAACTTTGTAAACATCATTCTAGACTTAATTCAGTACGCTGTGCCAAATTTCGTGCACATCGAAGGATATATAGGGATTTTGGTGCACCATTTACTTTAAATCGGACGAAGATATTTATGGGAGCTATATCTAGATCTAACCGATTTTCACAAAACTTTGCACACATGATTTTATACTTAAATCAGTACGCTATGCCAAATTTCGTGCAAATCGAAAGATATATATATGTACTTTGGTACAACATTTACTTTAAATCGGACGAAAATATATATGGGAGCTATATCTAAATCTGAACCGATTTTTCCCAATTTGAATAAGGTTCGTCCTTGGGCCAAACAATTGAGCTGTGCCAACTTTCATCCAATTCGGATCATAAATGCGACCTGTACTTTGTTTACAATTTAACATGGACAGACGGACGGACATGCATAAATCGACTCAGAAAGTGATTCTATGCATATTCTCAAAAGGAACCATGGGTCTATCTCGATTATTTTTGCCTGTTACAAACATATGCACAAAGACATAATGCCCTGTACCACAGTGTGGTGAAGGGTATAAAAATAGAACCTTAAGTAAGAAATTTAAATTCACTCTGGTGAATATGATATATAGACCCTAATGTAAAATCTATTGACTGAATAAGATTTTCGTGGTTTTGAGTTTTTAATTGGAAAGTACAGTCAAAATCTCGGAAACAAATCTTAGTAAAATACCGTTAAGTTCCAAGCCGAACTTTGTATACCATCATTCATTTAATGTGCATTCAAAATTTCTTTAAAAAATCGAGACCTTTATATGGCAACTAGTCGAAACCTAAACCTACATCGAACTTAAATTACACCGGAATTTAAATTACAGCCACTTTGGCATGAAACTGCGTCTAAACCATTCAAAATACGAAAAATTGTTACGGATATTTATATGGAAGCTATGTCAAACCATGGGCCTATATAGTAATAGACCCGAAAACATATTTCTTGAATTCGAAGAGCTCGAAATGCCAAAATACTGCCACGTTAGTGGGAAAAGCGCATATAACCTTTAAAATATTGAAAATAGGCCTAATTGACCAATTTCAGCATAGAAGTAGGTTATCCTACAAAATTTTTCTCTGCTAACGGAAGCACTGAATTAAGATACACTAGACCTTATGTTGGAGGTTATAATAAGAATCCGGAGTTCTACAAGGAGGTGTTATTATGGTTCTCATAATAATGCCAAGTTTGAGATATATGATCAGATCTTCATATTTCATAATATATAAGAATATGTGCTGCTAATAACGAGGCGTTAATTTTGGCCTGGCCGAACTTTTGATACCCTTTATTATAGGTATACTGACAGGTACTTGCAATGAAAATATAGGGAGTGGACCCATACCGATAACAGTGAAATACCAAATAACAGTGAATTCGGCGAAAAAAACGGTCTCAAAACCTATATTTATAATTTTTAGTGGAGAAATTTCGTACCCAATGCACCGAATTTCCGGGAAATGGGTTGAAAAACGCGCTCAAGATCCTCAAAATGCCGAAAATTGGGGAGTATAACCCATCATCGAACTTCGAAATAACCCATCCTGCCTGGAGACAAAAGTGATTACAATAGACAGACAGATATGCATAAATCGTCATGGAATTTTACGCTGATCACTTTATAGGGTCGGCAATGATAATTTCGATTAGTTACAAACGGAAAAACAAAAATAATATACCCTCCATACTATGGTGGAGGGTATAAAACAATATCACCTATGTCCTCGATAGCCTCACGGATTGCGTATTTCAGTTCTTGAATGGACGCTGGACTGAATACCATCCAACTCCGATCAGAAATTATGTTTCTAATCCGGTCGGATAATAAACCACTCCAAACTGTGATGGCCAGTTTCTCAGCAATAACTCTTCGAAGTGCAATATTGCCTGAAATAATATTTCAATGGAATTCGGGATAATTTTTGAACCCAAATCTGTCACGCGAACTTGTTGGCAAAACAGGTCGTACAGGCATAAGCCGTCAGGACTGAACGACGACCAAGTTGATACCACTTCAGAAGCAGCATCACTTTCATAGAATCAATTTCCTGGTCGATTTATGCATGTCCGTCAGTTCGTCTGTCTGTTGATGTAAAATTGTAAACAAAGTACATATCGTATTTATGATCTGGATTGGTTGAAATTTGGTACAGCTCATTTATTGGGTCCAAGAACGAACCTTGTTGAAATTGGAGAAAATCGATCAGATTTACATATGGCTTTCATATATAGTTTTGTTAGATTTTATGTAACTGGTGCACCAAACTCCCACGATGTGCCCGATTGAGAAGAAATTTCGTTTAGCGTAGTCAACTGGGTTTTTCTGTTTTTCTCTACCACTAATCAATTTTTATTGAATGTTATCTAACTTTTTTTTACATCCCATTGTGCAAAGGACTCATGAAATTTTACACGAAAAAAAGGAATCTCTTCTTTAAAAAAATACGAAACGAATATTAAAGTAAATCTAAGGTTTACAACCTTAAAAGCCAAGTAAAGAAAACAGACATTCATTTGATGTTGTATGATATTGTTGTTGTTTTTGTCGTTTACTTTTTCTGGCAATAATGTTATACAGGAGGGTAATACCCATGTAAGAAGGTTAAGATATTTCAGGCGCTGTTTTTTTGTTTTAGTCTTACAATATTGTTTTTCGCCTTTGAGAGGGATGAAGTTTTTTGCATGAATTCCTTAACGCCCTGTCAAGGTCTTTTTACCGTAACACAAATACACAAACACACTCACCAAAGGTGGTAGGCAAACATTATTGATTTAAAAATTAAACAAATTTTTATGTAAAGGTAGGTTTAGTTCGACTTTTCTTAGCTGTTGTTTGTGTGAAGAATTTCTTTCGCAAATTTTATGTTTTGGGATTTTTATCCCGGCTATTCCTTGTCAGCTTAAAGTGAACTTTATGAAACTGGGTGACTTTGGGATGTATTGTGACATTAACACAGAAACACACACACCCTCTTACACATACAAATCCATATAAAGGCTATAGGCATTGGCAAAAAAGTCCTTAACCGCCAAACGTGTCTTTATGATTTCAATTTCCGCACTGATAGATTTTAAGGCCATATTCTTGCGGGACAGACGAACAAATAAAAAAACACACACACAAAATTGATGGCAAATATATATACACGATTTTTTTCTTCATGAGAATCTATTTTGGAGTAAGAGTATGTGTGTCAGGTGTGAGTGTATGTTTGTGTGTGGGTGTGTAATACAATAACATTGTTTAGCATAATTGTCAATTGAAGCGTTTACTACGAATTGTTTGACTTTCACAAGTTATTAAGCTAGCTGTATAGATTTTGTTGTTGTGCCACTTGCTTGCTTGTGCTCTTTTCTCTCTCTCACTCTTTGTTTCCTGTTTTTGCTTGCTTATCACATTATTCGTTGTCGTTTTAAAGGTGACGATTTGTTCTTGCCCTGTAAATAAGCATGCTAATGGTATCTTAAACTGCTGACAGTATTACAGATAAGACGCTAATATTAAATGAAGGTTGGTTTGGCCTTGTATATGGATGTATGTATATGTTTGTGTGTGTGTGTAATAAGTGTAAATTTAAATGGACTTTGAAATTAAAGGTAAATATAATAGGTAATGAATGGAAATTAAAGTTGTAACATTATTTAGAAAAGTACGTATACAATATTTAGATTATTTTTTCCGCTTGGTGCACATATTGCATAAAATTCGTACAGAGCTTTGTCCAATATACACCAATTCACTGACAACTTGAATTCTGCATGCTGTCCATTCCATTCGGCCCTGCCAAACTTTTGTATACCCTCCACCAAAATACGGAGGGTATACTAATTTTGTTTTCCGCATGTATTTCATCGAAATAATCATTTCCGACCCTATATTCTTGGTCAGCGTAAAATTCTATGACGATTTAAGCATGTATGTCTCTCTGTTGTAATCACTCTAACGAATTGAGAAAGATCTCCAAAATTTTTCCATAGAGTAAATTTTAGGTCAATTCCGAAGATCGGTCCACGCTTAGGCATATCTTCCATATAAGCGTAGCCCCCAATCTTCTATATTTTTGGGATTCTTGAGCGCCTTTTTCAACCGAGGTACCCTAAAACCATATAAGGGTACCCTAAAATTTTCAGTATTTTTGAGGTTTTTAGCGCGTTTTTAAACGGAATTCGGTGTAATTTGGTATTTATACACAACTACACAACTATGGTGTCAGGGTGTTATAGCTTTGTGAAGCCCCAAAAGTTTGTAACGCCGCGAAATATTGGTCCTAGACCCACCTTTAAGTATACCGATCCCTATATCTCGACTAGCTGAGTCGATCTAGACATGTGTGTCCGTCCGTCTGTCCATTATACTTTGTAAACACGATACAGGCCACAGTTATGGACCAAACTTCACGAAATTTTGCATGTAGGTTGGGTTCTGGCCAATGAATACCGCTATTGGTAAAGATCGGGTAACGTTTAGGGGATGAAATGGACAAAATACTAACTTTTTGTTGGTTTTTCGAGTCGCTATAGAGGCCGCAATTATGGCCTAAACATCGTGAAATTTTTCATGGAGAAGGGGTTCGGGCCAAAGAATGAGCATACCTGTTTTGATAAAGATCGGTCGATATTTAGCGGGTCAAATGAACCCTGACTTTTGCGTGAAAAATGACAAAATTTTTATTCTATAGCGTATATATTTACCCCTGAAGGACATAGACCCGAGAAGTTTAAATTATATCCAAGAGGAGTGGTTGGCCTTTAAAGTAATACCAATTATATTGTTGTATGTGCTCGGAAGTGGGAGTTACACCTAAATATTTACAGGTATCTCCGTATTCGTATATTATTTAGTTACCCGTTATCACTCTAGAGAGCGGAACTATAGCGCTGATCGCTTTGAAATGTTCCATGAGGTTCCAGTTATGGTCAAGAACAACGCCTATAATTTTCGGTGATGATCAAATAATAATTTTGGAATTAAGTGGACCGAAATCTTAATTTTTTGTGTAATTTTCGAGTCGATCTATAGACCACAAATGAAAACCGAACATCACAAAACAACCCACGGTGAAGGCAATCTGGACAATAGCCGTACTGAATACTCGTAATATTCGGAAAATATGCAAGTGTGAGGAAGAGGTGGTGTTTACCTCTAATCGGGCAAGAGGGTGCAAATATCACGAAATATTGCCCAGGCTCGGAATAAACCTCCGCAGAAAATTTGAGTTCCGTGGTAGTTGTGTAGGGTATCGTATGGTCGGTCCCGTCCGACTATACTGCTCCGCTCACTGGTTTGTATTCGTATTTGGTAAAAAATTCCCCAAGAAAAATGATTT
>NW_026886685.1:0-8147 GCF_032173495.1 Musca vetustissima | reverse complement strand
CAGATAGGGAGTTGCTTCTATATATTGACTTTGGTGCACCATTTACATTAAATCGGAGGAAAATATATATAGGAGCTTTATCTAAATCTAAACCGATTTTCACGAAACTTAACACACATCATTCTAGACTTAATTCAGTACCCCATGCAAAATTTCAATCGAAACGTATAGAGGGAAATCGAAACGTATAGAGGGACTTTAGTGCAGCATTTACATAAAATCGGATGAAAATATATATGGGAGCTATATCTAAATCTGAATCGATTTTCACGAAACTTAACACACATCATTATAGACTTTATTTAGAACGCTGTGCCAAATTTCATGCAATTCGAAAGATATATAGGGACTTTGGTATCTCATTTATCTATAATCGGAGGGAACTCTATACGCGAGCTATATCTAAATCTTAACCGATTTTCTTCAATTTCAATAGGTTTCGCTCTTAGGCCAAATAATTGAGCTGTGCCAAATTTCATCCAAATCGGTTCATAAATGCGACCTGTACTTTGTTAACAAAAATACATGGACAGACGGACGGACATGCGTCAATCGATTCAGAAAGTGATACTATGCATATTCTCAAAAGGAACCATGGGCCTATCTCGATTTCTTTTGGCTGTTACAAACATATGCACAAAGACAAAATACAGTGTGGTGAAGGGTATAAAAAAGAGAAACCTAATATTTAGGCGAATTTAAAAAAAAATGGAACTGCAATTCCTGAGGAGTACATTCCTATAGAAAGAATTCGGAAGGCGACTGTTTCTTCAGTAGAAAAATCCGACACTGAACTCAGTTCCCTTAAGACCCTTAAAAATTTGGTGTACAAAACGGTAACTCTACTGAAAGGAAATGAAATGAAACAAAAAATATTTTTCACCCTCGTTATGCTATAGAAAAACATTTACACCATCTGTACTCACTTCTCATATCCAACAGCAACAAAAAATGAACTGAAAAAAAAATGAAGCATTTTTCAACCATCTGAACTTCATGGTCATGGCAACAACACAAAACGTTAACAAAAAAACGGCAACAAACTTTCAGTTCTTATAAATTAATTCCTTTCTTATTGCAAGAACTTTTTTTTGCAAGATGAGATAAAGAAATAATTTAATAAAATGCAGAATTTATAGAGAAACTATGAAATTCGGAAAAATAATAATTGCAGGATTATACACCATCTTACTCCTAATTACTATTATACTAATTATACACCATCTTACTTTAATTAAGAAAAAAAAAACAACTTCCACTTTGGGAGGACTTTAACTTCTAAATGTCAAAGACAAAAAGAGGACACAAGGGTGAATAAAAAATTGTTATACCCTACACAACTATGTTGTCAGGGTATTATAGCTTTGTGCAGCCCCAAGAGTTTGTAACGCCGCGAAATATTGGTCCTAGACCAACCTTTAAGTATACCGATCGTCATATCTCGACTAGCTGAGTCGATCTAGACATGTGTGTCCGTCCGTCCGTCCGTCTGTCCATTATAATTTGTAAACACGCTACAGGCCACAGTTATGGACCAATCTTTACGAAATTTTGCATGTAGGATGGGTTCTGGCCAATGAAGACCCCTATTGTTTTTGGAAGAGATCGGTTAATATTTAGGGGATGAAATGGACCAAAAACTTTATTTTTGTCAGTTTTTCTGGTCGCTCCAGAGGCCGCAATTATGGCCCAAACGCCGCGAATTTTTGCATGGAGAAGGGGATCGGGCCAACGAATAAGCATGCCTGTTTTGATAAGGATCGGTCAATATTTAGCGGGTCAAATGGACCCTGACTTTTGTGTGAAAAATGACAAAATTTGTATTCTATAGCGTATATATTTACTCCTGACGGACATAGGCGCGAGGAGTTGATAGTATATCCAAGAGGAGTGGTTGGCCTTTAAATTGATACCAATTATGTTGCCGTATGTACTAAGATGTGTGAGTTACACGTAAATATTTACAGGTGCTTACTTATTCAGATATTATTTAGTAACCCATTACCACACTGGAGGGCGCAAATATATCGCTGAGGTTCCAGTTATGGTCAAGGTCAACGCCTATAATTTTCGGCGATGTTCAGATAATAATTTTGGGATGAAGTGGACCAAAAACTTCATTTTTTTGTGTGTTTTTCGAGTCGATCAATTGCCAAAAGCCGAACATCACAACACAACCCACTGTGAAGGGCACCTGGATAAGTAATTAGAAGGGCTGTACTGAATATTGGAAATATTCGGAAACCTCTAATCGGGCAAGAGAGTGCAACTATTACGAAATATTGCCCAGGCTCGTTATAAAACTCTGCAGAAAGTTAGAGTTACGTGGTAGTTGTGTAGGGTATCGTATGGTCGGCCCCGTCCGACTATACTGCTCCGCTCACTGGTTTTTTATCTAGGTTAATCGCAAAAATAAATATTTAAAAAACTATTTTTCAATATTCTTTCAAGATTTTGTAAATAATATTTTTAAGGACCTACATATGTTTGAATTACAAAAAAATATATTTTTTTTCAAGAACTCCCATACACAACTAAGTTGTAAGGGTATTACAGCTTTGTACAGCCCCAAAAGTTTGTAACTCCGCGAAATATTGGTCTTAGACCAACCCTTAAATATACCGATCGTAATATCTCGATTAGCTGAGTCGATCTAGACATGTGTGTCCGTCCGTCCGTCTGTCCATTATAACTTGTAAACACGATACAGGCCACAGTTATGAACCAATCTTCACAAAATTTTGCATGTAGGATGGGTTCTGTCTAATGAAGATCCCTATTGTTTTTGGTAAAAATCGGTTAATATTTAGGGGATGAAATGGACCAAATACCTAATTTTTGTCAATTATAGCCCGAACATCGCGAAATTTTATATTGAGAACGGGATCGGTCCAAAGAATAAGCGTGCTTGTTCTGATAAAGATTGGTTGAAGTTTAGCGGGTCAAATGGACCCTCATTTTATATGAAAAATTACAACATTTGTATTTAATGGCGTATATATTTGCCCCTGAAGGACATAGACCAGAGAAGTTGATAGTATATCCAAGAGGAGTGGTTGACCTTTAAATTGATACCAATTATATTGTCGTATGTAATCGGATGTGGGAGATACACTTACATATTTGCAGGTGCTTACGTACTGAGATATTGTTTAGTAACCCATTACCACACTAGAGTGCGGAAATACAGTGCTGAATGCTATGAAATTTTCCATGAGATTCCAATTATGGTCAAGGACAACGCCTATAATTTTCATTATGATTAGATAACAATATTGGGATGAAGTGGACAGAAAACCTACTTTTTTGGTGTTTTTTTCGAGTTGATGTATAGGCCAAAATTATAAGCTGAACATCAGAACACAACCCACGGTGAAGGAAATATGGGCAAGCAATTAAAAGAGCTATTCTGAATATTAGTAATATTCGGAAAATATGTCAGTGTAAGGAAGATGTGCTGTTAACCTCTATAAGGGCATGAGGGTGCAAGAGATAAAAATCCATAAGTTCTTCCAATTAGCATATATTTTTATACCCTACACCACACTGTGGAACAGGGTATTATGTCTTTGTGCATGTGTTTGTAACAGACAAAAGGAAACGAGATAAACACATGCTTCCCTTTGAGAATATGCATAGAATCACTTTATTAAATTGTAAACAAAGTACAGGTCGCATTTATGATCCGATTTAGATGAAATTTGGCACAGCTGACTTATTTGGCCCAAAGACGAACCCTACTGAAATTGAAGAAAATCGGTTAAAATCTAGATATAGCCCCCATATATTGATTTGTCCGATTTTATGTAAATGGTGTACCAAAATCCCTATATATTTTTCAAATTGCGCGAAATTTTGCATAGTGTATTGAATTGAGGCTAGAACAAAGAATATTTTTTCCAGGACCTGCAAAAACTTGGAGTTTTTAAAATATATTTCCTCACAAGCGTAAATTTTTCAAAAAAAATCAAGGACATTCAAGGACCCCAAATTTTTTAAATAATTAAATGGAAATAATAAAATATTAGCCTGTACAGTATTTATATTTAAGAATCTTCCTAAATGGGATAAAGACATTTTTAACTAATAGTTTTTTTAAAACCCTCCATAAGAGTGGATTTTTTGAAATATATATTTAAGAATCTCCATAAGAGGAAAAATACTTTTTAAAAACATCCAAAAGCATGGAACTTAAAAAAAATATGGACCTCCCTGAGCTTGCATCTTTTAAAGAATATTTTTTAAGGATCTCAATTTTTTTGAATCTTCCTAAGCATATATTCTTTAAAGAATGGTCTCTCAACTAACATTTTTCTATGCCTTCAATAATAGTGGATTTAAGAAAATTTTTTTTCAAGGATATTTTTTTTCGATTATTCAGTACCTCCATAAGTGTGGATTTAAGAAAATTATGTTTTCAAAGACCTAGATGCGAGATACAGGATATATTTGCAAGGACTTCCATAAGCCTGGATTTTTAAGGAATACTTTAGAGGAACATCAAAAGCCTGGATTTTAAAAAAAAATATCAAGGATCTCCGTAAGGGTGCATTACCCAAAGCGTGAAATTTTTTATGAATATTTGTTAAATACCTCACTAAGAGTGGACCTTTAAAAAAATAATTTTCAACATTCTCCATAAATCCGGATTAAAATGTTTTTTTTCAGGAACCTGGGAGCCTGTACAAAATATGTTAGCATGGGCGTGAAGTTCTAAAACAATATTTTTAAAGACATCCAAAAGCTTCTCTTAAAGAAAATTTTCAAGGCCCTGAATTTAAGAAAATTATTTATTTCAAGGATTTTTTTGAAGTCTTTGCGTATTGTGTTTTCAATATCTTTATTTATTTGAAGGACCTCCACAGGCTTGAATTTGTTACGTATTTTTTCCTGGACCTTCATAAGCGTGAATTAAAGCAAAATATTTTTTCAAGAATCTCGATACCTGTACATAATAAGTTTTCAAAGAAACTTAAAAAGAGTAAATTTTTAAAAAATATTTTTAAGGACCTTCAGAAGTTTGAAACTGCAATACATATTATTCAATGATCCATATAAACGTCAATTTTTACAAAGCATATTTTCAAGACATCCCTAAGCTGGGATTTTTCAAAAATGTTTTTTTAAGGACCTCCCGAGGCTTACATTTGAAGACGTAATTTTTTTAAATATTTACTCAGTTACCCACAAAAAGCTACAATTTTTTTCCACTTTAATACTTATGAATCTGATGCACACTTTTAGGCGAACATATGATTTCGCTAGCATCCTTGAATCCTTTAATTTATTACCATTATTATTTCCAAGGAACAAACGTGATTTACCATCTGTCACATGACATTGTTATTTAAAAATTTATTTCACACTGCAAAAAAAAAGACAACCTTAAACCAAACACCCAATGCACTGTCACGTTAAACTTTCTTAAGCTAACATTTACCACGACAAAGCAGCCTTGTTAGTCGTCACTTTTTGGTTTTTAATTTTTATACTTACTAATTTTAGTTCCAGTTTTTTCTTCTTCTTCTTATTTTTGTTTGCTTCGATGTTAAGCCAAATGTCAATGCCACACGTATGTGGCGCCACTACTCGGTGAGATACCAAAGATAACCCAACGAACAGCAATGAAAGTTCGCATCAGTTAATTCAGAATGGTAGTCACAAACACACACACACACACGCTCTCTCACAAACACCCATACACTCACCCAGAAGTTTTTCTCAAGCCACAAAGTACAGTTTATCTCTTGTACATGTCTAATTAGTGCTTTTAAAAGTGGCACGTAAGTACTTCCACCAGCGCACATATGCAAGTGTGTATGAGTGTGTGCCTGAGTGTGTGTGAGAATATAACTCTTAACGTAAGGTTAACCTTATCACTTCAAAGAAGTGATTTTTTGACTATATTTTTGGTTGGCTGACTGTGTGGATGGGGATGGGTTAACAACAAGGCGACTCATTAGCCAAGGAAATGCAAAGACAAGAACTTTTTTTATGGTCGAAGGATTTACGGAATTAAATTTTTGTTTGACTTTTAAATTATTTTTTTTAATGGATAGGTATTTTCTTGGAAAATATGAGATGGTACAGAAGGGACGAACAATGGATCTAAAGAAAAAAATCTGAATTTAGATACCGTGAATTATAAAAAAGAAAAACGTTTATGGAATAACTGTCTAGTGACAAAATGGATAATTTTTTTAAAAGGACGGGTAGACTAAACAGTGGATTTTAAGGAAAGGAAATGTAAAGGAAATTTTTTTCACGATATTTGCACCCTCTTGACCGATTAGATGTCAAAAAGTATTATTATTACTAATACTCAGTACAGCCTTTCTAATTACCTGTCCAGATTTCCTTCACCGTGGGTTATGTTGTAATACGATTTCAAAAAATACGTTTTCAGTCCACTTCATCCCAATATTATTATATGATCATCAACGAGACTTATATGTGTTGTCCTTGACATACCTGGATCCTCATAGAAAATTTCAAAGCGATCCGCGCTATTTTTTTCGGCTTCGAATGTGGTAATGGGTTACTAAATAATATCTGAATACGTAAGCACCTTTAAAAATTTACGTGTAACTCCCACATCATTCCGCTGTGGCCAATTTCGTGCAAATCGAAAGATATATAGGGACTTTGGTGCACCATTTACATTAAATCGGACGAAAATATATATGGAAGATATATCTAAATCTGAACCGATTTTCAGGAAACTTAACACACATCATTCTAGACCTATTTCATTACGCTGTGACAAATTTCGTGCAAATCGAAAGATATATATGGACTTTTGTACACGGTTTACCTTAAATCGGACGAAAATATATATAGGAGCTTTATCTAAATCTGATTCGATTTTTTCCAATTTCAATAGGGTTCGTCCTTGGGTCAAATAAGTGACCTATGCCAAATTTCCTCCAAATCGGATCATAAATGCGACCTGTACTTTGTTCAAAAAAATACATGGACGGACGGACAGAGGGACGAACATGCGTATATAGACTCAGAAAGTGATTCTATGCATATTCTCAAAAGGAATTATGTGTCTATCTCGATTACTTTTGCCTGCCTTTTGCACAAAGACATAATACCTTGTACCACACTGTGGCGATGGGTATAAAAATCAGACCATAGTTACTAAGATTAAAAGAAGGCCATTCCAACCGTTAGCCTTTCACCAACATTTTCATATTTACAATTCAGCCTACAGAAGAAATTCACATCCTTCCGAAGTATTTCATTTGCATGATGAAATCTTGTTTCATTTTTTTTTTTCAATTTTCCTGATTTAATTGAGGACAGCAGCCGAGCAAATGATATGTAAAAATGTAAACGACTCAAAATTATATAAACGCCCATACACACCACCATTCTCGGAGGCTCGGCAGTCCACAAAATTAAGGCCAATAGTCCAATTAAAAATGTTAAAGCAACAGGAGATTGAGAAAAACGAGAAAATCGACCGACAACTTCGTCAATATATTTAAGGCCGACCTACAGTTGGTTGGAAGGATAATGACATAAAATGGCTAAAGTTTTAATGGTCATCGGAGGATATTGCTTGCAACGAGGCAATCAAGTCAAGACAAAAAAAAAACAACACAAAAACGATGACGATAACATATTAAAGAGAGTATATACATACGTACATATATGATGTATGAGTGTAATATATAATTTGTGCCATGAAATGCAATGCTGTTGAGAAGCGTATGCCGTAAATACGAAGTAAATCGCTATTATAAAAATTAAACTTACCTTGGTATTATCTGGAAAAGAAAGAAATATATTTTTTAAATAATTAATAATAAATTTAATTAATACAAAATTAAATAATATTGAAAAGATCTTCAGTCGATATAAATCCTGAAAATCGTACCCAAACTTTACCAAAATGCCGAATATTGGGGGGTTGTACCAAAATGTTGACGGATATATCCCATTTGCAATACCCAACATTCTAGATGTACTAGCACTGTCTTAGCAGTATTTCAGAGCTCTATTGTAAATACTTAAATATTATATCGGACCCTATTGCCATTTTTTCTATCATTGTGTGTCTAAAAGAGTACATAGAATATTAAAGCCTATATATAAGTTAAAACTTTTTAAGTTATTTTTAATTTTTAAAAAAGACT
>NW_026886684.1:0-8048 GCF_032173495.1 Musca vetustissima | reverse complement strand
TTTTGGTCTGTCCTTCACCCCTAAAGATCGGTAAATATTTAGGGGATGAAATGGACCAAATACTTAATATTTGTCGGTTTTTCTCGTCCTTCCAGAGGCCACAATGATGGCCAACACATTGCGATTTTTTACATGGAGAAGAGGATCGGGCCAAAGAATAAGCATGCCTGTTTTGATAAAGATTGATCAATATTTAGTGGTTCAAATGCACCCTATCTTTTGTGTGAAAAATTACAAAAATTGTATTCTAAAGCGTATATATCTTCTCCTGAAGGACATAGATCCAAGAAGTTGATAGTATATCCACGAGTAGTGGTTGACCTTCAAATTGATACCAATTATATTGTCGTTCGTATTCGGATGTGGGAGCTACACTTAAATATTTACAGGTGCTTATGTATTCAGATATTATTTAGCAACCCACTACCACACTAGCGGGCGAAAATATGGCGCTGATCGCTTTGAAATTTTCCGTGAGGATCCAGGACAACGCCTATAATTTTCGGTGATGATCAGATAATAATATTGGTATGAAATGGACCGAAAACTTATTTTTTGTGTTTTTCGAATAGATCTATAGGCCACAATTGAAAGCCGAACATCACAACACAACCCACGGTGAAAAGAATCGGGCGAAGTAATTAGAAGGGCTGTACAGAATATAAGTAATATTTGTTGAGCTCTAGCCGGTCTAGAGGGTGAAAATATCGAAATATTGTCCATGCTCAGAATATATAACCACAGAAAGTTAGATTTTCGTGGATGTTGTGTAGGGTATCATATAATCGACCCCGTCCGACTATAATGCTCCGCTCACTGGTTAAATCATATTTTTTAAGATCCTGAAAAGCGAGAATTTAAAAACAAAATTATAAATATCCTGACAAAGGCGGGGATTATGTAAAAAAAATATTTGCATAGATATCCTGACAATGGTGTGGATTATGTGAATTTTTATACCCTTCACCACACTGTGGTACAGGGTATTATGTCTATGTGTATATGTTTGTAACAGGCAAAAGGAAACGAGATAGACACATGATTACTTTTGATAATATGCACAGAATCACTTTCTAAGTCCATTTATGCATGTCCGTCAGTCCGTCTCTCTGTCCATGTTAAATTGTAAACAATGTACATTTATGATCCGAATTGGATGAAATTTGGCACAGGTTACTTATTTGGCCCAAGGACGAATACTATTGAAATTGTGAAAAAATCGGTTCAGATTTAGATATAACTCCCATATATGTTTTCATCCGATTTTATGTAAATGGTGCACCAAAGTCCCTATATATCTTTCGATTTGTACGAAATTTGGCACAGCGTAATGAATTAGGTCTAGAATTATGTGTGTTAAGTTTCCTGAAAATCGGTTCAGATTTGGATATAGCTCCCATATATATTTTCGTCCGATTTAAGGTAAATGGGGCACCAAGGTCCCTATATATCTTTCGATTTGCACGAAATTTGACATAGCGTACTGAACTAAGTCTAGATTGATATGTGTTAAGTCTCGTGAAAATCGGTTCAAATTTAGATATAGCTCCCATATATATTTTCGTCCGATTTATGTAAATGGTATACCAAAATGGTATACCAAACGACTCAGATGTAGATATAGCTCCCATATATATTTTCGTCCGCTTTTATGTAAATGGTGCATCAAAGTCTCTATATATCCTTCCATTTGTACGAAATTTGGACTTATAAGTAAATGAAGAACTCAATCTGTGGCCGAATGCAAAAACACATACGGAAATAAGTGTAACCTAACATGTGACAAGTTTCGATGAAATCGATTTAGATTTCGATATTTTGCTTTAAATGTATTTACATATTTTTGTCCCATTGTAAGAAGCAACTCTATATCTGACCAGGTTGCAGAATGACATATTTAATTTAATGTTAATGGTGCATCAAAAATGCGACGTCTGTTAGGATTCCATCTGTTGAACATACCCAAAGTGGTGAAGGGTATCTTATAGTCGGCCCGGTCCGACGTTACTACTTTCCTCACTGGTTTTAGACAAGGCGTTCTTATAATGGAAAAAACTATTTTTTTTTTGTACATATGATTGTAACAGGAAAAAGGAATCGAGATAGACCCATGTTTCCTTTTGAGAATATGCATTGAATCACTTTCTTAGTCGATTTAAGCATGTCCGTCAGTCCGTCCGTCCATGTATTTTTGATGCGATTTGGATGAAACTTGACACGGTTCACTTATTTGTCCCAAGGACGAACCCTATTGAAATTGGAGAAAATCGGTTCAGATTTAGATATAGCTCCAATATATAGTATCTTTCCAAGCACTGTATCTTCCAATTTTACACAAAATATTCGAATTTTTTGCACCTAGCAAGTGGCAACATATATATGTATAATATTTCTCAACTATGACTTTTCTTTAAACAATCATCCCACCTCTCTTATCAGAAAAATGTATACCTCTAGCACATCTTGAAGATGAATGCAATAAATGCATAAATAACGGAACAACGACAACATGTTTGCCTTGTTAACATTGCTTGTTGTTGTCGTTGTTATTGCTGCTGGTGCAGCAACTGTTGATGTTTTGCATACCGAATGAGCCTATTTCAGTAAACATTACTAAACTTGAGCTTCATAATAAACCACATAGAGGATTTTTCTTCCAAGCTTCTTTTTTTGGTTTCTTCTGTTGTCGTTCTCTGCCCGTCTCTTGCGGGTATTTCTTCTTTGTTGACTTTCTTGTTGACATTTTGCTGCAATTTTACTTTCATTTTCGTCGCCTTGTGTTTGTGGTTATGCATTTTTGTTTTGTTGTTGCTGCTGTTGTTGTTTTTTGTTTGAAATTCATCTTATGAATAACGATGTTATTGTAGCCTGCATCTCAAGGAGACGAAAAAAAAAACCAAAAGAAAGAAAGAAAGAAAAAACCCTCCTAACATTTGTTAACAAAAATCTTTTAAACATGACTTTGCATACTTAATGTCTTGCAACAAAGCCAGCCTGCTGACGTTGATGACTTTTGTTCTGTTTTGTCGACGACAAGGTCAACATGCCAGAATTTGTTGTACACAATTTACTTGTAGGTCGTGTAGTTAAACATAATAAATTATTTGAAATTTCAATTATAATGAATATTAGGTATTGTTGGATGAGCCAACACATCATTTAAATTTCACAGTTTACATAGAAGAAAATAGTAGTAGTTAAAGAGTTTAATAATTGCTTGAATTAAAAAATTAGGGATAACAGTCTATGAAATAAACATCACTAAGGAAAGTAGTAAAGTCGGACTGGGCCAGCTATATGATACCCTTCGCCACTTTGGGTATATTGTTCATATGTATCTTACAATTGCATCTCAATGTTCCCTCAAAGGAACAAACTAATGCCTTTATGCAACCTATGCTAAATTTAATATCATTGGATCAGATTTGCGTACAATGGGCAAAAGTATGGAAATCGATTTATTTCGTGTTAATCGCAGAAACTTTAGGAGTTTGGTGCACCATTTCTGTAAAATTGTACGAATATATGTGTATATGTGGGAGCTATATCTAAATCTGAATTGGTTTATTCAGTACGCTATGCCATATTTCGTGCAAATCGAATGATTTATAGGGGCATTGGCGTATTAAATCGGAAGAAAATATATATGGGAGCTATATCCAAATTTAAACCGATTTTCGCGAAACGTACCACTCATTATTCTAGACTCAATTCAATGCGCTATGACAAATATCGAACAAATCAAAGAGTATTAAGGGACTTAGGCACTATTTACATAAAATCGGACGAATATATATATATATATGGAAACTAGATTTAAATCTGAACCGGATTTCACGAAATTTAACACACATCCTTCTAGACTTAATTCAGTACGCTAAGCCAGATTTCATGCAAATCGATATATATATATATATATATATGGGGACTTTGGTGCATTATTTTCATAAAATCGGGCGAAAATATATATGGGAGGTATATCTGAATCTGAACCGATTTTCACCAAACTTAACACACATCACTCTAGACCAAATTTAGTACGGTATGCCAAATTTCGCGCAAAATGAAAGATATATAGTTACTTTGGTACACCATTAACCTTAAATCGGACGAAAATATATATGGGAGCTACATCTAAATATGAACCGATTTTCAATTTCAATAGGGTTCGTCTTTGGGCCAGATAAATTTGCTGTGTCACATTTCACCCGATTCGAATCAAAAATGCGACCTGTACTTTGTTTACAATTTAACATGGACAGATACACGGATGGACTTAAAAAGTGATTCTATGCTTATTCTCAAAAGGAACCATATGTCTAACTCGTTTTTTTGCTGTTACAAACATATACGCAAAGCCAATACCCTGACCACAGTGTGGTGAAGGGTATAAATATATCAGAGATTAAAATACAACGTAGAATTTTGTCAATTAAGTCAATCTTTTATGGTGATTTCCTCTTTTAATCGGTATAGTTTCAGGATCTGAAAACCTAACAGACATTCAGGTAGAATTGAATTTCTCATTCCTCTTGTATTTGCTGGATGTCGAATAGGTACAAGCTATGTTAAAGCTCAAAATTTTCAAATTGTTAAAAGTTTTAGGTACATTTTCCAACCGTCAGTGCGCGACGTGGGAATTCGGGATCTTAAAGCTAGCAACAGTTACTTCCCTTACTGAAAGATTTTTGTATAGCCTCTATAAAACAAATTCTGTTCCATTTTTATACCCTTCACCACACTGTTGTACAGGGTATTATGTCTTTGTGCATATGTTTGTAACAGGCAAAAGGGATCGAGATAGACACATGGTTCCTTTTGAGAATATGCATAGAATCACTTTCTGAGTCGATTTATGCATGTTCGTCCGTTTGTAGATGTTAAATTGTAAACAAAGTACGATTTGGATGTAATTTGGCACAAGTCACTTATTCGGCCCAAGGACGAACCCTATTGAAATTGGGAAAAATCGGTTCAGATTTAGATATAGCTCCCATATATATTTTCGTCCGATTTAATGTAAATGATGCCCCGAAGTCCCTATATAACTTTCGATTTGCACGAAATTTTGCACAGCGTACTAAATAGGGTCTAGAATGAATTCGCTTCAGATTTAGATTTAGACGGTAAAGATGGCATCAAAGTCCCTATATATCTTTCGATTTGAACGACATGTGGCATAGAGTACTGAATTAGGTCCAGAATGATGTGTGCCAAGTGTCGAGAAAATTGGTTCAGTTATAGGTATAGCTCTCATATATATTTTCGTCCGATTTTATATAAATGGTGCACCAAAGCCCCTATATATCTTTCGATTTGCTCCAATTATTGCATAGTGTACTTATATATATATTTTTTTTTCGTCCGATGTAAGGTAAATGGGGCACCAAAGTCTTTGTATATCTTTCGATTTGCACGAAGTTTGGCATATCGTACTGAATTAAGTCTAGAATGATGTGTTGTAGGTTTCGGTTCAGATTTCGATGTAGCTCCGACATATAAATATTTATTCATCCGATCTTACCTAAATGGTGTACCAAACTCCTAATGTTTGTCCGATTAACACGAAATTTTGCACAACGTATCAAACGTATCAAATTGAGACTTGAATGACGTTATTGCGCTTTGTTGAAATTGGTACAGAGGTAGCCATAGTTTCCATATGTATTTCGAACGGGTATCTGATTGAGATTAAATTTTTAACAGTGAAATTAAATTTTGCAGAAAGGCATGAGTTTGCTCCTTCGAGGGAACATTCACATGCGTATAACTTTGGTTTGCATTGGCCGATGATTACCAAAATTTCAGTGAATTTAAATAAAGGGCCGTAGTATCTAAAAACGTAAAGAACTTTAAAACATGCTAAGTCGACTTAGCATACTATGGTTCGGAGGCGTCGATATATGTACAATATACCCAAAGTGGTGAAGGGTATCATATAGTCGGCCCAGTATGTCATAAAGGCGTTAAGTTCGGTTCGTATACTGATAGATACTTGAAATGAAAATATAGGAAACATACCAAAAAGTATATCTATACCAACAATTGTACCAAGCGATTGTTGTAAACCATAATGTACCCCAAATACAAATTTCGGAAATTTTTAATGGACATTTTTCCTAAAACAGCAAAACCCCAAAAATGTAGACCGATTTTGAACATGTCTATAAAATCTCCAAAATACTGCAATTTAGAGGGCAAAGTTAGGATTTTATATTGGGGGTGGGGTGGAAGCTCCTGTTTCAATATGAGGATTGTCATTGCCGAAAAAATTTTTATGTCTATGTCCCAGGAACAATATTGATTACATCGTGTAGAAATTATCGAACATTTGGAGTTATCATTATATAAAGTACTATGCCTAATTGAGGTGGTTCGATTTGAACCTAAAATCTGTATTATCTTCTGAAGGAATTGGGATGGGGCGGTGAAAATCAGCATAGAGTTGTCTTTTGTCTGCAGTTCGGTTAAATTGGAAGGTTGTCCATATCGGTCAAATTTTAGGCATAGCTCCCATATAAGGTTCCCACAAATATTACTCGAAAGTATGTTGAAAGTCCAAGCCTCACTTTTCGGTATAAGTACCTGTAATTGTATGTTTCGCTGTCTCAAAAGATATGAAACTTCCTGAGAGAAAGTTCAATATAAGGACATATTTTCAAACTCCAGGATTTTAGCATCATTGAAACTATTTTTTTACGTAATGAATCCTAATTCTCAACATATTTAATAATCTCTACAATTTGTTTGTAATTCTTTCAATAGAATGAGGTTTAAAATTCTGTCAATTAGTTGTCGAACATGTTATTATATTCAATTGCAATTCTACATTTGGAATGGCGGTATATTGACAAAATAATCGAACATGTTATTTGAAGTTGTTTATACAATCTATTTGATCAGTTAATATTTGACCTAAATTAAAAATAGCATATCAGAAGAAAATTGTTAAAAATTTTAATACTTCTATTATTTTTCTTATTCTCATATAACAATTTTGTATGCACTTTATTTTAGTCTATTCTTTGCAATTCTCAACTCGTTCTGAGCAAATATTATTAAATTGCATTTTCCTGTCAAATTAGTAGCATATTAAAAATGTCAATTGTCCAAGAATTGACTGGACTGGACTCGACTCGACTGCCAGGCTGAATGCCTTATGTTTGGCTGGCTACTCTGTCATAAATGGATAAAAACTGAATTGATGTGGTAGCGATAGTATGGTATGTATGAATGTACCTCTGTCTGTGTATGTTGTAGTTGGCATACGAGCTGCTGTTACAACACAAGTTCATAAATATTTAATAATAATGGCAATGCTAGCCAATAGTCCAATAACCCCTTTCAATAACCAACTATAAATGTTACAATAATTTTATTCTTCTTCCGTCCTTCCTCGCTTTTTTTTCCCTTTTTAAACGCATATCCCAAAGAAAGTGGAGTAAGGAATCTGGGAGGGAAACACAGACTTTGCTTGTGTAAAAATGGCAATAATTGAAAAACATATTAAAGTGTGTATGCAGCAGTATATCGATTGAATTTCAATTTGCTGGCTTCTATTTTTGCCTTTGTCTTGCAACTTTAGATATAATACTAGTTGAAAGGAAGGGGTAACAAGTGTTTTGTTCTTTTGAAATGCAAATTGGGAATTATAATATGAATATTTTAGACTTTATTTTATTTTTTTAATTTTCGTTTAAATAAATATGCTAATTTAAAGAACTTGTATTGAAAACGTCAATACCAGAAGTTCTCATTACATAGAAAACCAGGCATTTTGTTTATAGAGATCACATTATTTTCTTCATATAAAAACTAGGCAGTGATTGTAGTTGCGGAATTTGGCATAGAGTACTGAATTAAATTTAGAATTAGGTGTGTAAAGTCTCGTTAAAATCGGTTCATATTTAGATGTATCCCTCATATATATTTTCGTCCGATTTAATGAAAATTGTGCACCAAAGTCATTATATGTCCTTCGATTTGCACGAAATTTTGGCATGGCGAATAGAATTGTGTTTTGAATGACGAGTGGTAAGTTTCGGGAA
>NW_026886683.1:0-8040 GCF_032173495.1 Musca vetustissima | reverse complement strand
GTAAAAAATATGATAATCAATTTAAGCATCACTCTTGCCGTCACTCTATGCTGACACAATAAATCGGCTATATCTTCAAGAGTTCTTGAGATTTTCACTTGAAATTTTGTAGCGACTTTCTAGAATTAGAGTAGATTCGAATAAAATCAAGAAATTTTTGACACCGAGAATGGGGTCCCCAATACCCCATTTTATTTAAATTGACATTTTGCTTTTCTGCATTCCTGTGCCATTGTTTGTATGTGTATGACCTATTCGGGTAATGGAATGTAATTATACACACCTGACGTTGCACTTCGTGCGTATAATGTCGACGTGCAACATTTTGTACAACAAAGCTTTGAAAAGGGATTTTAAAAATTCCATTGACAATTGCAACAGTAAATGGTGTATACGTACGTGCTCAACACCCGCTGAACCAGATTGCAGCATTTTAACAGGTGTATTTTTGTGTGTATTGAGTATATCCACAACAATAACTCAATATTTTGCATTATTGGAAAATATCAGTAACGGCTTCGTATTAAATGTCAATTTATAAAGGAATATCGGAATTAAATTTTACACAGGCATGTCAAGTTCGAAGATCCAATTTTTTCGGTATTTTGGGGTTTGTGGGGGCATTTTTCAACCCAATTTGCTGTAATTTGGTATTTTGTAGTTGTATATGGTAACAAATCTCCCATCCAAAATTTCGTTAATATTCGGCCTCTTTTAAGGGTAGTCCCCATTCAACCCTCTTTTTATACCCTTCACCACACTGTGGTACAGGGTATTATGTCTTTGTGCATATGTTTGTAACAGGCAAAAGGAAACGAGATAGACCCATGGTTCCTTTTGAGAATATGCATAAAATCACTTTTTAAGCCGACTTAAGCATGTCCGTCCGTCTGTCTGTCCATGTATTTTTGTGAGCAAAGTACAGGTCGCATTTATGATCCGAATTGGATGAAATTTGGCACAGCTCATTTGTTTGGCCCAAGGACGAACCCTATTGAAATTGGGAAAAATCGGTTCAGATTTAGATATGGCTCCCATATATAGTTTCGTCCGATTTCATGTAAATTGTGACTGAATTGAGCATAGAGTGATGTCTGCCAAGTTTCGTGAAAATCGGTCCAGATTTAGATATAGTTCCCATATATAGTTTCGTCCGATTACATGTAAATGGTGCAACAAAATCCCTATATATCTTTCGATTTGCACGAAATTTGGCATAACGTACAGAATTGAGCCTAAAGTGACGTCTGCCAAGTTTCGTGAAAATAGGTCCAGATTTAGATATAGCTCCCATATATAGTTTCGTCCGATTACATGTAAATGGTGCACCAAAGTCCCTATATATCTTTCGAGTTGCACGAAATTTGACATAGCGTACAGAATTGAGCCTAGAAGGATGTCTGCCAAGTTTCGAGAAAATCGGGATAGATTTAGATATAGCTCCCATATATAGTTTCGTCGGATTTCATGTAAATGGTGCACCAAAGTCCCTATATATCTTTCGATTGACACGAAATTTGGCATAACGTACTGAATTGAGCCTAGAATGATTTCTGGTATGTTTCCTGAAAATCGGTCCAGATTTAGATATAGCTCCCATATATAGTTTCGTCGGATTTTATGTAAATGTTGCACCAAAATCCCATATATCTTTCGATTTGCACGAAATTTGGCATAACGTACTGCTGGAATGATGTGTGCTGAGTTTCGTGAAAATCGATTCAGATCTAGATATATATATATATATATATATATTTAATCTAAATAATGTACCAAGTTCTTATGTTGCATAACGTTTAGTGAAAATAGGTTGAGATTTAGATATAGCTCCCCTATATTATAGATTGATTTTAAGTAATTGACGCACCAAGGACCCAATATATGGCTGATAGAAACAAAACGTACTGAAATTGGTATAACCTAACCTGTGACAAGTTTCGTTGAAATCGGTTCATATTTGGATATAGCATCCATATATAAGTAAATTGTGCATCAAACTTCTAATATTTGTTAGATTGACATCAAATTTTGCACAACGTACATAATTGAGCATAGAATAACGTAGTTGGGTTTTCTAGAAGTACAGACCTAGCTCACCGGATGATATTTGATATTTGTTTGAAGTCGATTTACATAATTTTGTTCCATTGTAACAAACGAATGACATGTTTATGGATAGATCTAGGTCGTTTCACATTTAGATAAATATCACATATTTTATTTCATACAATTTCATGATAATAGTCCTGTTTAATATACCCATAGTGGTGAAGGGTATCATATAGTCGGCCCCGTCCGACTTTACTACTTTCCTTACTGGTTTATATTAATTATATTCGTTACTCGGAGTTATCAGTTTTAACCCAACATATTATGGAATTTTAGAACGATTTTGCCATTTGTTGAATTCATTCCGCCTTCTAAGGATATGGTGATGAGAAAAGCTCGAACATGACGATGATGAAATGTATCGGCCAGTATTTAGGCATCTCTTCCATATAATGATACCTTTTGAAGGAAAGTATTGAGATACAAAACTAATATATTGGGTTCGAAATTGAGCTATATATGTTGTTATGATATCATAACAACAGAGCGAACAATATAAAACATTTTATGCGCTATATCGCAAGCTTAAAAAATAACACATATTTTGAGTGCAGATCTCTGAATTTATTTACATGTTATACACACATCATCGCGTATTGGCGTTTTTATTCTTAACATGCCTCTATTATGCCTAATTCCCCCTGGATATGTTTTCATAAACTATTTTGTCAAAATACATTTTGTCGAGTCCATGGCACAATAAATAGGTAGTCCATTTAGTGCAGCTGATGTCTCAATTAACTGTCAAAGTGGATAATTTCTATTTGAATTCGATGTGCATTGTTGCCAACCATATGAAATATTATAAGAAAAAATTTGACAAAATATCGAGACAGAAACAAAGGTTTTTGTTTTGATGCATCACCTTATTATTGCATCATAGTCGAATCTTTACAGTTTCTATGACTTTGATATAAGATCGGACAGTAGGGACAGCTGAGATTTGTGTTTGATGTCAAATCATATTTTGAAACCTGTACATACAAAACCAGTGAGCGGAGCAGTATAGTCGGACGGGGCCGACCATACGATACCCTACACAACTTCCATGAAAATCTAACTTTCTGTGGTTCTATATTCTGAGATTGGGCAATATTTCGCGATATTCGCACAATTTTGACTGACTAGAGGTCAGCAAATGTTACTAATAATCAGTACAGCACCTCTAATTACTTGTCCAGATTCCCTTCACCGTGGGTTGTGCGGTGGTGTTCGGCTTTCGACTCGAAAAGTACAAATAATTAACTTTTCGGTCCACTTCATCCGAAAAATATTTTCTGATCATCACCTAACATTTTAGGCGCTGTCCTTGACCATAACTGGAACCTCATGGAACATTTCAAAGCGATCAGCGCTATATTTCCGCCCTCCAGTGTGGTAATAGGTTACTAAATAATGTATGAATACGTAAGCACCTGTAAATATTTAAGTGTAACTCCCGCATTCGACAATATAATTGGTATCAAATTAAAGGTCAACCACTCCTCTTGGATATACTATCAATTTCTCGGGTCTATGTCCTTCAATGGTAAATATATACGCTATAGAATACAAATTTTGTCATTTCTCACACATAAGTTAGGTTCCATTTAACCCGCTAAATATTGACCGATCTTTATCAAAACAGGCATGCTTATTCTTTGGCCCGATCCCCTTCTCCATGCAAAAAATCGCGTTGTTTGGGCCATAATTGCGGCCTCTGGAGCGACCAGAAAAACCGACAAAAATAAAGTTTTTGGTCCATTTCATCCCCTAAAGATTAACCGATCATTTCCAAAAACAATAGGGGTCTTCATTGGCCAGAACCCATCCTACATGCAAAATTTCGTAAAGATTGGTCCATAACTGTGGCCTGTATAGTGTTTACAAATTATAATGGACAGACGGACGGACGGACACACATGTCTAGATCGACTCAGCTAGTCGAGATATGACGATCGGTATGCTTAAAGGTGGGTCTAGGACCAATATTTCGCGGCGTTACAAACTTTTGGAGCTGCACCAAGCTATAATACCCTGACAACATAGTTGTGTAGGGTATAATTATGTTAAACGTCAATAAATAAATATAAATATGTTGTCCATATATATATATATATATATATATAAGGTTAATTAACGAACCTTATTTTCTTGTTTTTTTTCGTATCTTCCGCAGATGAAATGATTACAACAGAGTCTTAGAACCAATTTAATTATTTTAATATAAAAAGGGGGTTATATGGGGACGACACCAAAAAGGGACCGAATATTAAAAATTTGTGGTAGGGAGATTGGTTACCATATATGACTACAAAATACCAAAAAAAGTGGACGTATATTTTTAATTTTTTGTGGAGGCATTTTCAACCGTATTCGGTTGAAAAACGCTCTCAAGAACCCCAAAATACCATAGAACCCCAAAATTACATAGGCTTTGTTTTCTGGCATGTGCATATTAAAATGTAATTTTCAGCAAACAACAGGAAGAAATATTTCAGAATACCAAAAATCGATAGAAATGTTTAAACAATATTTCAACTGAAAATATGATTTGTTATGACTATGCTAATTCTAAAACGCTATTTCAAAATTCAAATTATTTACCCTGGCACCTGTGGATTTTTATTTAAAATATTTCAACTCATAGTTTGGGGTATTTGAAGTAAATAAAGGGAATGATGAACTTTCTATGTATGAATGGATGTTTGTACATGACTTTAGCGGACTACAATAATGCTTTGTTTGTTGTATCTTCAAAATTGAATTATTTCGACTAATCAAATTGTCAACGTGGCCATGAATGCTGTCAGCCGTATCGACCAATACCGTTCCTTTTGTTGCCAATTTTTTGTTTGCTTGCATCAATTCTCAAACTGACGAAACCACATTTGCTCACGCATTCAAATCTGCCGAATTAGCTGGAAATTGTTGTTGCCCTAAAGAGATTATCTTGTATCATTGTGTGCGAGAGTGTTTCAGTGGCAACAACGTGACACAAAGGATGAAAAAAAGGAAAACAAAAGGCGGGCGGCTCAGATCTTACCCTATCATTAGAGATGTCGAGCACGTGCCGCGATTATAGAAACATATGTCCGACGCGTACGCCAATGTGTCCATTGAGGCGAGATATGAAAACTTTTTGTTTTATCCAAAAACAATGGTTTGTTCTAATTGTAACAATTGATGTGAAATGTTGAGGTAAAATGTTATTATTTGTTCTTCGGTAGCGATTTTTTTTTTCATTTTGTCTTTCGCTAAATAAAATCATATTCGAAATTTAATGTATTTACATTCAATTTTCAATCTTATTCAATTGTTACAAAAACAAAAAAAAAATATATATTACGTTTAGTGTGAGAATTACTATTTTTTATTTATTTACTTTTTTGAATCTTTATTTTAAGTAGCCACATAACGCTCATTTACTGCAAGACCAGCATCCATGAAAAATCTTGATTTTATGAGATAAATGCAGATGAATATCTCTTAGACACTCTGATTGAGATGCTATAGAAGTTCCATTGTTCATTGTAAGGTGTAAGTCAATTGAAAGCTTAATGCACACTTTCAGCTAAAGGTTTTACTTAAATTATACCGCTTTTGCAGTAAATGAGCGATATGTGTATAACTTTAAATCAATAGTTTATAACAGCACACCTCGACGAGCTATGGGATCAAGCTACAGACCGGTACGAGGATGGATCCAATTGAAGAAAAATCAATATTTTAAATTTACTGGCCGGAATTATGAACCCAACATTTTAAACGGAATGGGTATCTGTGTAAAAATTGGACTGAAATTTAAACAATTGACCTCTACATTAATATTAATGAGTTGTTTACGTTACGTTATACATCCTATCATGTTTAAGAGCACAAAAATTAACAATATTTTTGAAAAAATCTTACCCAAACCTTTAAATATCTCAATTAAATAAGAAAAAATTACACCAGTATAAAAGGAAAGAAATTATGTTGAAGAGTAATAAAAAATTTATAAAACACATAAATTCTTTATTTTTCATATGTTCATCGGTATTAAACAAAAAAACAAAATCAGATAGTATATTTCAATTTTTTGCCACGTCTTTAAGTTATTTTTCAAGCATTTAATCTGTTCTCTTTATTTTGTCCTCTTACACCATTGTTTGCTTTCCGTTATTCCTTACGGACTTTTGAGAAACGTTCAATTTATGTCGAAAACAAAGAAAAAAAACGAAAAAATTATTATTCAGCAGAAAAAGAAAAAAAATAGAAGAGATTTCCATTGCAAATATCCTTGATATCATTTATTGAAGTGGAAACAATTCAATCAGTACGACGACAGTATTCGTTGCCAAATATACACAAAAGATTCCAGGGTGCAGTTCCGGTAACAATCAGAAAGCGCCACAGTTGAATACACATCGTTGACCGTTTACAGTGGGCCAATATAGACAGAATGTTGTTTGATCTATTTAATAATTCAAGAAGAAAATTATTAAAGTCAAATAAATATTGGTTATATTGGTTATATATATAAGTTAACATTACGTGATTGGATGTCGGATTTTTTTTAACTATTTATTGAATACGAAAATGTTCCAATTACCCTAAAGATCTCGGAAAAATTGAATATAAAATCTACAATATTTCTTTTCAGAATATCTGTACAATTGTTCAATGCATCTTTGTAAAATCTAAATTTCAATCTAGCAGTTTCAGTCCATGGGAATATCACCACATCAAGTCGACTGGAACCATGGAACACTGATGGACAAGAGGTCTCATTACACCACAGCGTCGGGAGTCCTCCCTGATCTCAGTCACGCTGTATCCCCATTAACCTACGAACGAATCCGATAGCATTTAGCCGAAAGTTTCCTCGTAGAGTACAATCCATACAAGACTTCAATAGTAATGTTTCCAAATTGTGAATACCCACTATAGGTCGAAAATATGTTAATTGCTCCATAAAACTAATGTATTATTCCAACAATATCGATATTAAGATTTTGTCCCACTTTGCTGAACCACCATATAATCGAAAGGACCACGGCAAAGGAAGAAAATCTGGGAACGTCAGCAAATGCCTTTAACATTAAGAAGAAGAACAAAACACCCCAACATGCTATTGTGTCCTTTATGTCGCTCCTTGTGGGACTGCCAGCAATGTTGCAGCTCTTTCTTTTGCTACAATGAACGAACGAACGAACGAACGCGACACAAACAGAATGCGAAAAATGTTGTATATTTGAGTTGCAGATAGAAAGAAGCACAATTCTATTAGATAATTCAATTTGCAAACAACGAAAAACACTTCCACACAAACTCTCTCTTCGTGTCGCTCTTATTTTGACATGGAACTCAAAAGAACTTGACTAAACTTTCGACGTGATGTTGATGTGCTCGCCGTACTCGGCTACGACGGTGCTGAGTATTAGTATTAGTTGGTTTGCTCACAGCTAGTTGTGTTGTAAGTATGTCAATTGTTTCTAATGGTATTTGTAAATCCGATATTCTACGGCCAGTAACTTCATTTGTCGGAAATCTTTTCTAAGAATGCGAACGGAATTGACTTAATAAATAGATTTCTGTAACAAAACAAAATTTTATTTAAATAAAATATACTACTACTATATGTGTAGAAACTTTCAAGACGAAAGAAATTATGTCGGTCATTTCAAATCGCCATTTAATATTACATTATATATTATGCACGTAGGGGAGAATGGGGTAGCTTCAGCAATGGTGTTTTCAATGAAGCTATCATTGTACATCACTAGTTTTGATCCATAGGTATCGAATATCGAAATAAATAAATGTAGCAAATTTTGAAAACTCTGGCTAATATGCTGTTCCGATGCGCGGTTTTTGTATTTTTTCCAGATGTTTTTATAATATTTCCATTCCATTTTGAAAGTATTCCATGTATTTTTAAGCCAGTATTATAAAAAATAGGCAATTAGT
>NW_026886682.1:0-8029 GCF_032173495.1 Musca vetustissima | reverse complement strand
TCCGGGTGTGACGAAATTTTGTTCATTCCGACGAAAGTTTGCACAAGGTACCAAAGTGAGCTTATAACAAAGTGTATAGATTTTTTTATTAAAATCGATTCAGATTAAGATATAGTAGCTACAAAATATATTTCTGTAACTTAAGATCATAATTACTTTCTATTAATTCTTTTTGATCTTGTTCATAATCAAATCCCTTTCATATGGATTGTGGCAGATTCATAATGTTTAATAGTTATTTATTCATTGGAGGTTGGGGGTTTCATGTTGAGCATGAATTGGTTATTAATTAATCGTTCATAGTTATGGCAAGTGTCAAACGGAAATGTAAAACAAAATAAACAATACGGATTGTGGAATTAATTCAAATAACCTCGAATTAACAATAACATATATAGAATTATAGAATACTCAAAATCTACAAACCACATGTATAGTGTGGCTTTCGTGGGGTATGTCGAATCGATAGAACAGAGCACTTTATACCAGCATTAGTACTAATAATTAATGGTAACTCATTTCAGCACAAAAACTTGGCATTTAAATTCCTTTAAATTGTGATAAACTTCATCATGGAATAATGTTTTGCAAAGTTTGTGCACCTGTCAAAATAATAAAGTTTGTTTATATCGGCATTAATTTGAAGTAACATACCTGATAATAATATTAGTATTGCTTTCAATAAAGGTATGTAAATTTCGTTTTATATAAAAACAATGTGGGTTTTTTATTTATGTAAAGTTGTATAATCATGGAAATTTTTCGACTTGTGGGTGGAAACGTGTAAAAAAATATAATTTCAAAAATGCCAAATTTATTCAAACAATGAAAAAGTTGTTGAGTTCGTCCTGGCTGTTTTTATGTAGGGGAGACTGGAGCACCTTCGGCATAGGGGCACCTTCGGCAATCGCGTTTTCGATATGAAGCATTCACCGTACATCACTAGTTTCCATACATAGGTATCGAATATCGAAATAAGTAACTGTCGCAAAGTTTGAAATCTGTAGCTAATAAACTTATTTAGACGTACGGTTTTTTGTATTTTTACAGATGTTTTTGTAATATTTCCATTCCATTTCCTAAGAATTTCGTGTATAAAATTTAAATTTTAAGGTAGTATTGTTAAAAAATAGTTATTTACAATGTACATTCTTATAAAAATAATATAAAATATAATAATTTTAGAAGATTAAAAAGAAATAAAACCAGTAAGGAAAGTAGTAAAGTCGGGCCGATACCTTCACCACTTTGGGTATGTTGTACATAGGGACTTTGATGCACCATTTACATAAAATCGGACGAAAATATATATGGGAGCTATATATAAATCTGAACCGATTTTCCCGAAACTTAACACAAATCACTCTAGACTTTATTCAGTACGCTATGCCAAATTTCGTGCAAATCCAAGGATATACAGGGACTTTGGAATACTTAAATAAAATCGAACGATATATAGGGGCATTGGTGCAATATTTACATAAAATCGGACGAATATATACACGGGAGCTATATCTGAATCTGGTCCGATTTTCACGAAACTTTGCACACATCATTGTAGACTCCATTCAGTACGCTATGCCAATTTTTGTGCACATCGAATGATATATAGGGACATTAGTGCACCATTTACCTTAAATCGGACGAAAATATATATGGGAGCTATATCTTAATCTGAACCGATTTTTCCCAATTTCAATAGGGTTCGCCCTTGGGCTAAATAGATGAGCTGAACCAAATTTCATCCAATTCGGATAATAACTGCGACCTGTACATTGTTTACAATTTAACATGGACAGACGGACGAACGGACATGCATAAATCGACTCAGAAAGTGATTCTATGCATATTCTCAAAAGGAACCATGGGTCTATATCGTTTCCTTTTGTCTGTTACAAACATATGTACAAATACATAATACCCTGTACCACAGTATGGTGAAGGGTATAAAAACTATATAAATTACATTTGGGGTGGATTCGGGGCACATTCGGCCATGTACAGATAGTGCAATATTATTTCCTTAACACGTTTTTGAGTTTGTCTTTAAAAATAATCCTTTAATATCGTTCGAAATTACATATATAAAACAATACGTGCTTGTTCGAAAATGCGATAGAATAAAGCTATTTCTGATAGTGTGTGTGACCTTGAGACTTTAACGTCCGCCTCTAGAAAATATAGCCTTAAAAGTCAAACTTTGAGTCGCATATTAAAACAAAATGGAACCATTAGAGGATCTGAATTTCAACCAGACTGATAGCGGTGATAATTACCTGGCTATGACTATGGTGCCGAATGTGTAAAAATGTTTAACTAATACCAATTTATTATATGTTTTTGGTACTAATTTTTAAAATTAAGTATGAGAGGACAATAATCAGCCATAAAGTTTTTATATCTGTTGAATAAGTACTGAGGTATAGAGCTCTAAACAAAAAGTGCCGAAGGTGCCACAGTCTCCCCTACTCATATCGGATTCCATTTAAAAGTTCTCAGTTATACTTCATGAGTTTCTACAATTAGGACATTATTTTTCAAATTATGAAAATCCTTCTACCACATACCGATTTTTTTATATACCTTAATCACTTTGGGCATATTCTGCATATGTCTCCTAAGAGACTCCGGTTTTTTCGAAAGAACATTCGGAAAGTTAGTGTACAATGGGACAAATTTATATAAATCCATTAAGAGCACACTTGATACATGCTATTCGGTAGGTCGCAGTCTTCAAATTTAAATTTCAATAAGACTCCCGTTTGAAATATATATGGAAGATGTGTCTACATCAGTGAAATTTGTTGTACAAAATGCCGTGTCAATCGGGACTTTGGTGCACCATTTACCATACGCTCTACCAAATTTCGTGCGAATGGAATAATATATATGGACTTTGGTGCACCATTTCATTAAATCGGAGGAAAATATGTATGGGAGCTACATCTAAATCTGAACCGATTTTTCCCAATTTCAATAGGGTTTGTCGTTGGGCAAAACAAATGAGCTGTGCCAAATTTCATATAAAAGGACATAGAGGAAAAACCGTGGGTCTTTATAGAAATGGGTTGAGACCTAGGAAAGCGCCAAGGCTTATATCGAAAGCAGCAGCAAGGACCGAAATCTACTTCGTATCGCCAAAATCAGCAAACCCTAGTTCCTGGAGTAGTAGCAGCAGACGTTACAGACTTTAATAATTTAAGTATATGAAATCCGTTAAATTAATTTAAGTTTAAATATAGCGAAGTATTCTGAATTTGAAAGCTAAAACTACATCTTTTCACTCTCGATCACTTTATTATAAATTTTCTGTGACGAACCCTACCCCTGCGAGCATATTCCAACAACCGGATGAAACTTGTCATTACAGTACATATTTGAATTGTGGCTCCATTTAGACTAGACACTGGACAAGGCATATAGTCTACCCTTGACATGCAACAAAATATTTTCGAAAAAAAACATAAATTGTTCACTTCGTACACCAACACAAATATCATTTTGTTTTGCCTCCAATACGAATATGAATTTGTACAAGCTGTTGCTTCCTTTTTAACAACGGTTACACTGAATCCCCCAAGGGCATTTTGTTTACAGCCACTGGTGCATTTGTCTGGTTGTGTTTGGCACATCAAAAACACAATTATTTGGCTAGCAGACAAAATTCAATTATAAATGAACAATGGAACAATTTAACAAAAAGAGAAAAACAAACAGGCAAATTGTTATATAATAAATATTCACAAAACTACGGTCAATGTGTTTTTAGTTATAAATTACCCTGAAAAATGTGGACATTTTCGGTCAGCTTTAAATTATTAAAAAACTTCAAATTCTGTTAAATTGAAAAGTAGTGTATGTGAAGTTTGCTATAAATCGGTTCAATGGAGTATTTGTCAACTTTTGTCTAAATAGTTTCATATATAATAAGTGAAAAAAGTTCTACTCGGCAATAATGCTCTGTCGAACAAAACATTTTAAAAAACCGAAAAATTGGTGGTGTCAATAGTATGTAGGCTCGTATGCCAATGTCTTCGGGTGCATGATTGCAATTGGATTGGACGAGGTCGACTATACCCTATGCCACTTTGAGCATATACATATTATTATAACTTATATTTAAATAAAATTTGACTCATGCCGTTCCCTACTTCATTCGGAGGTATATGCCAAAGGTTGTGTCATTCGCAAAAACGTAAAGTGTTTGGTACATCATTTAGGTGAACTTTGATGAAAATATACGTGAGTGTTTTATATAAATCTGAACTGATTCGATCCATTCTACTTTTGATATTCTCATGATAGAAGATATATATTTCGACCAAAGAGTCGATAATTTGGCACTTAGAGTTCTTTGAAGTGTAAACAACCTGCAGAAAATGTTCAATATAAAATATGTTAAAATACTACCTACTACCTAATTTAAAAGAATCCAGAATAAAGAATTTTGTGTAAGTGTTTGTTTTGCAGAGGTCATACAATTTGTATACCCTTCACCACACTGTGGTACAGGGTAATATGTCTTTGTGTATATGTTTCTAACAGACCCATGATTCCTCTCTTAATTTGCACAAAATTTGGCATGGCGTACTGAATTGAGTCTGTAATGATGTGCGCTGGGGTTCGTGAAAATCGGTTCGGATTTAGATGTAGCTCCCATATATATTTTCTTCCAATTTAATGTAAATTGTGTATCATTCGATTTGCACGAAATTGGGCACACCTTACTGAATTAAGTCTATTATGTTGCGTGCTGACGTTCGTGAAAATCGATTCAGATTTAGATATAGCTCTCATATATGCTTTCTTCCGATTTCATACAAATTGTTTAGAGCACAATTTACATAAAATCCAAAGTTTGTACTATTGACACAATTTTGTTCAATGTACTGAAGTTAATATAAATTAATCTCTGGCAAGATTCGTGTAGATCGATTCAGATTTAGGTATATTTAGGTATATGGTGCACCGAGTGACACGATATTTTGCACAACGTAGTGAATTTCAAACGGGTGTCTGATTGAGATTAATTTTTGATGAGTGCGGCCTACCGAATAGCGTTTATCAAGTTTGCTCTAAATCGATTTACATACATTTGTCCCATTTTACGCAAACGATTCTAAACTTGCCCAAATGAAATGAAATTTAGCATAGGTTCCAGAAAGGCATAAATATCACATATTCAAGTTCGTTCAAATTCATGTAAATGTTCTTTCGAAACGGCGACTTCTGTTAGGAAACATATGTAGAATATACCCAAAGTGGTGAATGGTATCATACTACTTTCCTTACTGGTTTATTTTGCAATTCATAAGAATGTTTTTTCCTAACACGTACACAAAGCAGAGAATACTTTTACTCCTTGGAATTTTGAACAGCGACAGTCCTATTCTGGAAACTTGTGAATAAATGGCATGCTGAATTATTTTCTCCAACATAGCAGCCACATAAGAATGTGGCACCATACAGAATGAATGTAACACCTAGAAAAACCTCAAACAACATTACCTAAAGAAATTTAGTGAAGGAGAAATAACTGTTAATGCTGTTAAAGGGGCGAAGTGAGGCCAATGCAGGTTATCTGACATACCTTCATGCATTTGCCCTTTTTATTCTGTATGCAACCTTGGAGATAGAATATTGCTTTCAATAAGTTGTGTCTGCATGACGACAAAAATAAATGCAGTTATGGAATTGAAAGTATATTTTTTAAGATGGAGTTTATTTATTTAAGTGTACTTTAGCTACATGAATCTTCCTTTCATTAAAAATCTATATATGGGAAATTACAAAAATCTTTTAAATTCCTTGAAGCTGAGGTTTGCAAGGTTATAACGCGCAAAATATGAACATATTGCATATAATTTAAATTCATTTCTATAAAATGAAATGTTCTTGTCAAAATCTTAAAATATTGGTAATAAATAATAAATTGCGTGGAAGCTGTGATGGTGGTAATGTAAAAAAATGGGTGAAAATGTGTTGAAGCCAACGAGTTTTTTTGTGTTCCTTCCTGATTTGTGGCTGAACTACACGACGCACGCACATGTGATCAGTGACTAAGTTGCAGAATACCCCATGTACAATATGGTTCTAATGTATGATTTTTAGATATAATCACCGCATCCACCCAAAATGGATGCTGACATTTTGAAGCCGGATTTTCGGTGTTTTTTTAAATTTTTATATAATTAGGATGCGCATCCAGATAATGTACTAAACTGATTATAGGATTGTAGAACTCGTGATTTTCCTTCGTTTAGTGTATATCTCATGCATATGCTCACCGTAGCTTCTTTGCAATTGGGTTCCAAAGACGAAAATTTGGCGCGTAAATTTTTATAAAAAACATATTTTTTGAGTCTAATATTAAGAAAGTCCATTCAAATTCCGTGGAACACCGCGTGATTTTAGTTTTTTTACGTGCCGGATCTAATGAGCCCATCCATGTTCAATTCCGCCCAATAAAACGGCGGATATAGATATCTTGAATGTGGGAAAAACTGCAAAAACCTATTTTGACAAATTCGCGTATATAATCGCGTTTTTCTTCGAATTGATTTCACATACATTCATTCCTGTGTTATCATATTCGCGAATCTGTGTGAAAATAGGTCAATAATATATCGATAAGCGAATAATATGCGTATTTTATCCAAAATCGATTGTGGAGGCACATCCGCGGTTCTTAACCGATCCTTTTAAAATAGGTGTCGTTTTGTTTATTTTCATAGGAGATTACTGAAATCGGATGCGCATAAAAATCGTATGCACGTTGCGTGATTTTTAGCCATTTTTAGGGTTTTTGCAGTAAAGTGCATAGAGCGGCACACTTCGGCCGCTAAACGAAACCTCGAAAAATTCATAATTATTGGAAGAGATTGATTCGGTTTATCCGAAAAACACATGCGCATCAATCGATAATCACTTCTTGGCATTTTATAGCCACGGAATGCTTTATTTGACATTTCCATGTTGTCGCATGAATTCTAATTTTGTAAAAGTGCGTCTATAGTTATGCAACACCACCAATTTTGAAAGTGCAGAATTCGGCGAAACCATAAAGAATAAATTAATTATTTTTGTTGAATAATATGTGTTTTTGATCGTTTTATTGTGAACAATAACTTAATGGGTCCATTTTATTTCTCAACTAACATACCAATTGAATTAAGGGTGCGTCTATAGTTATGATACGCAGTGTATACTGTAACTGCAATATATTTGGTCGTTTTTAAAGTCAAAACTCTTAACAATAGAATCTATCGATATTTAACAATCATATAAAAGAATTTGCAGAAGAAAACGGGGTATATTTTAGAAGATTAAGGAAACCCGCATCCTCTTAACCATACTAAAAAATCGAAAATTCAAAAAACCTTTTTATTTTAATTCAAAAAACAATTTATATTATTTTCTGATATCTTCTTGCTTCTATTTGTTTTTCGCGACCATTATACCGTATATTCTTCTTAACCTATGTACCAAAAATCATGAATGTGCTCGCAAAAAAAAAATTTCAAAAAATTTTTAATGGAATTTTAAAAGAATTTTATAATTTCTCATATATATCTATATATATAAAAATGGAGCAAGAAAAATGTATACTAACGCATCAATTCAGAACGGCTGGACCGATTTGACTCAACATTTTTTTTCAGTTGTCGATAATTACAGTGGGAAGGTTTTTATGAAAAAAAATTTTGAGAAAAATCCGCGGAAATCTTGAATAAATTATTTAAAAGAAACGGTTGGACCGATTTGTCCTAAAGTTTCTGTTAGTAGTCTGTAATTGAAGTGGAAAGGTTTTAATGCAACAACGTTTTGAGAAAAATCCGCGAAAATGTTGCAAAATATATATTGAAAGATATTAGCATTTCCAGACATTTTATATCGAACCTTTATGGTTTCATCTCTTCGTAGTTCTTTTTGGACATATTTTGGGCGAAAATGGGCAGCGTATATCTTTAGTTAATTGCCAATAATGGAAATCTATATATGTAAAAATGGAGCAAGAAAAATGTATACT
>NW_026886681.1:0-8130 GCF_032173495.1 Musca vetustissima | reverse complement strand
CATTGGGCTGGCGTAGCATTTTTGAAAATATTATATTTTTTTCAAGGACTATCAAAGGCGTGGGTGGCGTAGGGGATGATAGATACAAAGCAAGGGCTTTAACATGGTGCAATCCAGGCTTATTCACCTCAATTGTGGACACTGACCTCCCCATGGTGCCACCTGCCGCAAGTTCACCCATAAGAACTATAAAAAAATGGGTTGAGGCGTCGGGATTGTTGCCCACACTCGGAAAACCAAAACTACTATAAAAGAGCAAAGAAAAAGAAAACCAAACCCATCCATTGTTAACGACCCCCGCAAACGTATAAAGGACCACGATCTGCGAATCTGCACTTGGAATCTGCACTTGGAACGTTGTACAGAACAGGCGCTGTGTTCGCTTTGGCGGATGTACTCAATAAGTACAAAGTCGATATTATTGCCTTACAGGAAATACAATGGAAATGGAATGGCGTAAGTAAATCAGATGGTTACGCCCTGTATTATAGCTGCCATGAAACGAGACGTGAATTTGGCTGCGGATTTATGGTTAACAGGAGAATAAGAGACCTCGCCTCCAGATTCACTCCAGTAGATGAGCGAATTGCTATAATCCGTTTAAAAGGGAAATTCTTCTACATCAGTCTCATTTGCACCCATGCTCCGACCGAAGATAAAGATGAACAAAGACATAATTTACGAGCGCCTCGAAACAGCATATGACCGATGCCCTGGCCATGACATTAAAATTCTGCTAGGAGATTTTAATGCAAAAATCGGAAGGGAAACTATCTTTAGCCCCACCGTCCGAAAATTCAGCCTTCATAAAGAAACATCCGAAAACGGCATGAGGTTGATTGACTTCGCAGCAGCAAAAACGTGGTAGCACCAGATTCAAGCAACTCGATATACACAAGGCCACTTGTGTATATCCGATCATTACCTTGCGGCAGCCAAGGTACGCACCCGTCTTAATGTAGCAGCAAAGGTGCGATCTAATGTAACACGGAAATTTGACGTCGAAAAGCTGCAAACACAACAGATAGCGGAAGCCTATTCCGCTCAACTTACCCAACTGCTTAACGGCGCAGGGAATTGCCCACTTCCGACAAACTGCAGCAAAAGCAACACTTGGGTACCAAAGATCACCATCAAGAAATCCGTGGTACGATCAGGAGTGCCTTAATGCTACTGATATGAAAAACACAGCGTATAGGGCAACCCTGCGGGCAGTAGCATCACGTAATGCGATGAAGAACTATCGGTAGAAAAGAAAAGAGAGGAGAAACATATTGTCAGAAAAAAAGAAACAACAAGGAAAACGTGATCGTGAGCAAATCGAGATGTACAGGAGTCAGATTGAAGTCCGAACATTCTACTAACAGGTAAAACACCAAACCGAAGGCTTTGGTGCATGCACATCCTCCTGTAGAGATGCAGAAGGAAACCTGGTAATAGATACAGACAATGTGCTGAGGATCTGGAAGGAGCATTTGTAAAGCTTCTGGTATCAAATAGTGGCGGTGAAGAAGCTGCCCCAGAACCAATAAGAGATGACGGTATTGAGTGTATACCACCTAGCCTCGAAAATCAACCATTTCCACCAGATTTTCCCTCTGCGCCAAATCCTGGAAAAAAAACACGAAAATCACATCGACACATTCCACCTATTCGTCGACTATAAAGCCGCATTCGACAGCCCTATCCGTTCAGACGTGTATAAAGCCATGTCTGCGTTTGACATTCCTGCAAAATTAATACGGTTATGTAGGATAACTTTAACTGGCACAAGATCAGCAGTTAAAGTCGGAAATGGCCTCCCGGAGCCCTTTAATATCGAACAGGTGACAGTTTGTTGTGTGACTTTTTTAACATCCTTCTAGAAAAGGTCATGCGGTGAAAAGAAATGGCACTCTGAACACCAAACAACACATGTTACTCGCCTACGCCGCTGACATCGATATATTGGGTCGAACATTGCTAGCGGTAGCAGCCACCTTTGAACATATTGAGAAGCATTCTGCCAAACTGGGTCTGGCAGTAAACGGCTAGAAGACCAAGCTGATGGTATCAACGCGCAAGACGTCCAATGGACTCGTACCAACTGTGGAACTTGAGAACTACAGCTTGAAGGTAGTTAAGGATTTTTTATACCTTGGTACCGCCATAAATAAAATTGATGACATCAGTCATAGTGATGGCCAACAGATGCTACTATGGTCTATGTAAGCAGTATAGAAACAAGGCCACCTCCCGCCAGACCAAACTCACACTTTATAAGTCGCTGATACTACGTGTGCTCTTATATGGATCTGAAGCATGGGTACTTGCGCAAGCAGATGATGCAGCTCTTGGGGTATTTGACAGAAAATTTCTCCGAAAGATCTACGGGCCGATCTGTGTCGACGGTAAATATCGCCGTCGAATTTACCACGAGCTTTACAATGTATACGCGGACATCGATATAGTCAGTCGTATTGAGCGGCAGCGACTACGGTGGCTAGGTCATGAATGAGAACGAATGAATGAGAATGCCCCAGGTCAAAGCCATATAATAGCGAGTCTACTGATGGTTCACGCAGAAGGGGAAGGCCAAGAATTAGATGGAAAGACCAAGTAGAATACAATATCTCGAAGCATGGTATTTCACATTGGAGGAGATGCGCACAAGACCGACGCGCTTGGCTTATGGAACAACTGTTCTGTAACAAGCCAGCTATGTAAGTAAGTATTTCAAGAACTATCTACGGCGTGGATTTTTTAAAGAATATTTTTTCAAAGGTCTTCTGAGGCGTGGTCTTTTTTAATGAATATTTTTCAAGGGTTAATTGAGTCGTGGATTTGTTAAAGAAATCATTTTTCCAGGACCAAAAGTGGATTATTTAAAAAAAATGTTTTTAAGGATATATTTGTTTAAATATATTTTACCAAGGACCAATGTAGGTGTGAATTTTGGAAAATAATATTTTTTTCAACCGATGTTAAACCGCAATCATATTAAATAATATCCAATTTCCACTTCAATGACTCTTTATATATAAACATTTTATATATGCGTAAAACATGGTTTTTTATTTACATATATACATGATGAACATATAATATAGTACATTTTATATAACACATGTTTCAACAAACAAACGACGAAATCAAATAAAATCCCGCAAATATTCTTTACACACACACTAAGCACTGCAACACATTGCGTAACAGTGATTGAACGAAGTAGCGTCTGCCAGGGGAGAAGTAGCTGTATGTAAAGGGGAGACTTAACCAACAAATTGTGTGTATATTTGAAAAATTGACGCAAATTTCCTTTTCGACATTTGTTTATTGCCACAAGTTAAACCCAGCAGCTAAATATTGAATATAATCGATGGAGGAGCGTAACATTACACATTGTGTGGTTTGTCCCAAGTTACGGAAGAGTAGAGGTGGGCAACTGGGTGGAAGGATAGATGAATGAGTCAGTTGGGAAAGTGAATGAAGAATGCACAAAGAAGCGAGCGAGTCAATGTAAAGAATAATTAGACTTAAGGTTAATCCCAGATTTAGTTTGTGGTAACCACAGAGAGTCAAATATAGTCACTAACGTAAGCACACAAGCACAAATACACACACATTCCTTCACACAAATGTGTGTGTAATATCCTGTTGATTTGTTTGCTTGCTGTGGGAGTAAGTGTGTGTGTATGTGCGTGCTTATTGCTGCATGGGGTTTTATGGCATTTTTATATCCCGCTAGCTACCTTTCGTTTTATTTGTCACCCACCACCATGGTTGTGTGGGGGTGACTCCACCTGTATAATTTTTAACGCTTTTGTTTTTTTGTAAGCTATACTAGCAATAATACATTTACAACAACACCATGTTGCCAAAAACGATGAGACAATATTTCACAAGTCAGATTTATTTGCAAACGTTCTTAAAATATTGGTGCGTGTGCAGATTTCATTTCTCGGAGGGGTGGAGGCGGAGCTTTGATTGTAAGCATATTGTCTTAGCATTTATAATTGTTTTACATTTGCCTTTATGATTTATTTGAAACAAAAGCGAGAAATCATAATATTTATACGCTTCTTCTACAAGCAAATAATTACTTAGCTCACGCAAGCTGTCTGTATTCTTTTGGCTCAGACAAAAAGCAATCAAAAACACGGCAGGCACATTGTTGCATTTAGGTGTGCTTCAGCATAGCCTTGAAGGATGTTAAGGACAAATGTACGTAGAAATATTTTTTCAAGAACCACTATAGATATACATTTTTAAACGAATAACTCTTTCAAGGACAACAAAAATGTGTGGATTTTTAAAGAATATTTTTCAAGGACCATCCAAGGCGTGGATTTTTAAAAGAATATTTTTTCAAGGACAATCTAAGGCGTGGATTTTTTAAAGAATATTTTTTCAAGGACCATCCAAAGCGTGGATTTTTAAAGTAATATTTTTTCAAGGACTATCTAAGGCGTATATTGTTTAGGCATTTTTAAGGACTATTAAAGGCGTGGATTTTTTAAAGAATATTTTTTCACGGACTATCTAAGGCGTGGATTTTTTAAAGCATATTATTTGAAAGACTTCATAAGGCGTGGATTTTTTAAAGCATATTATTTCAAAGACTTCATAAGGCGTGGATTTTTTAGAGCATATTATTTCAAAGACTTCATAAGGCGTGGATTTTTTAAAGCATATTATTTCAAAGACTTCATAAGGTGTGGATTTTTTAAAGCATATTATTTCAAAGACTTCATAAGGCGTGGATTTTTTAAAGCATATTATTTCAAAGACTTCATAAGGCGTGGATTTTTTAAAGCATATTATTTCAAAGACTTCATAAGGCGTGGATTTTTTAAAGCATATTATTTCAAAGACTTCATAAGGCGTGGATTTTTTATAGCATATTATTTCAAAGACTTCATAAGGCGTGGATTTTTTAAAGCATATTATTTCAAAGACTTCATAAGGCGTGGATTTTTTAAAGCATATTATTTCAAAGACTTCATAAGGCGTGGATTTTTTAAAGCATATTATTTCAAAGACTTCATAAGGCGTGGATTTTTTAAAGCATATTATTTCAAAGACTTCATAAGGCGTGGATTTTTTAAAGCATATTATTTCAAAGACTTCATAAGGCGTGGATTTTTTAAAGCATATTATTTCAAAGACTTCATAAGGCGTGGATTTTTTATAGCATATTATTTCAAAGACTTCATAAGGCGTGGATTTTTTAAAGCATATTATTTCAAAGACTTCATAAGGCGTGGATTTTTTAAAGCATATTATTTCAAAGACTTCATAAGGCGTGGATTTTTTAAAGCATATTATTTCAAAGACTTCATAAGGCGTGGATTTTTTAAAGCATATTATTTCAAAGACTTCATAAGGCGTGGATTTTTTAAAGCATATTATTTCAAAGACTTCACAAGGCGTGGATTTTTTAAAGCATATTATTTCAAAGACTTCATAAGGCGTGGATTTTTTAAAGCATATTATTTCAAAGACTTCACAAGGCGTGGATTTTTTAAAGCATATTATTTCAAAGACTTCATAAGGCGTGGATTTTTTAAAGCATATTATTTCAAAGACTTCACAAGGCGTGGATTTTTTAAAGCATATTATTTCAAAGACTTCATAAGGCGTGGATTTTTTAAAGCATATTATTTCAAAGACTTCACAAGGCGTGGATTTTTTAAAGCATATTATTTCAAAGACTTCATAAGGCGTGGATTTTTTAAAGCATATTATTTCAAAGACTTCACAAGGCGTGGATTTTTTAAAGCATATTATTTCAAAGACTTCATAAGGCGTGGATTTTTTAAAGCATATTATTTCAAAGATTTCAAAACTTCTAAGACCGTCTAGCCACGCTATCTTCTGAAGGAATTGAGATAGGGTGCTGAAATTTTGCATAGGTTTGTCTTTTGTCTGCAGGCAGGTCAAGTTCGAAGATGGGATATATCAGTCCACGTTTAGGCATAGCTCCCATATAACAGTACCCTTCAATTTTTGGTATTTTGGGGTTCTTGAGCGCGTTTTGAACCGAATACGCTGAAATTTGGTACATTGAGTTCTTATTGGGTACTAAATGTCTCCACAAAAAATTATAAATATAGGTCTACTTTTTCTGGTAGACCCCATATAACGGTACCTCCTAAGTTTCAGTATTTTGGGGGGGTTTTAATCGTATGTTTCCCCCGATTTTGCTGTAATTTAGTATTTTGAGTTCTTAATAGGTACCAAATCTCTCCACAAAAAAAATTATAAATATAGGACCATTTTTTCGGATAGCCCCCATATAAAGCTACCCCCAATTTGCGGGGGTTCTTGAGCGCGTTTTTCAACCGAATTCGCTGCAATTTGGTATTTTGTAATCGTATATGGTAACAAATCTCCCTACCAAAAATTTTTAATATTGGCCCCTTCTTGGGGCCAATATATGGGCGTCCCCATATAACCCCCTTTTTTAAATAGTTATATGATTTGTTCCGTGTTTGGGTTTGGTTCGAAGACTTTGTTGCAATCATTTAATCTGCTTAAGCTACAGAAAACTAGAACATAAAGTTCGATAATTAACCTTATATTTATATTCATATATATGAACTGTAACCCGCATTTAGGCTTAGCCCCTGTGTGGGAGGTACCAGAAGGGTGGACCGATATTCCCCATGGGCAAAGTTTGAATGAAATCAACATTTTTTGAAACAAATAAGGTCCAAAGAAACATGGGGTCTAGGGCCCATAATGTCAGTATAGGTACACTTTTTGGTATGTTCCCTACGGATATTAATATGTCACTGAGTCAGTATATAATTCATATATGTCTGGTATGGTATACATATTATGTATGTATACTGTGTGAAAGAAAATTGGAGGAAATGTAATAAAAAACCCATGGAAGTCATCTCATCGAGTCGCTTTGGCTGTGTAACAAGTGATGTATGGAAGAAAGCTAGACGAAAGGACAGATGTAATGGAAGACGGACACAGTTACAACATGAAGCAGCACTTACAGCCAAAATTGGAATTATATTTTTACCAGTTGTGATTTCAATTTTGCTTTCATTACATTCGTTTATTTTCTGTTATTGCAGCTCTTTGCAAGAAAATTCATTTTCTAACTGGTTTCACTTTTCTTATTCCTCTTTGCGATGATTTCGCATTTCCTATCATTTTCTTTATTCCCACCAAGGAAGCAATTGTGTGGTCCCTTTACAGCATATTTTCCACCTTTATATTTGATTTACCAATGTTTTTCCACCATTGTTGTTGTGGTTTTTATTTGCCTTAAGCCTGAAGGATTTAACGCAACTGTCTTGTAATTCATTGCATATGTATGAGGGAATATTTGAACAAAGTGTGTTGAGGCATTGCCGATCAAACATACTCACATGCCCACAGATGAACGCAGTTTATCTCTACAATTTAAAAGTTCCATTGATGGTATTTCATTCATTCCGTGTTTACTTGTTTCTCCGTCTTCATCTGTTTGGCATTAATGTTCAATTGTTTAGCCCACGGTAGATTTGATGGTGTTTTGTTTTTTCTTGATATGCTTTCGTGCTTTTTCCGTTGTGGTTTTTCTTCCTTTAAAACGCTTTCAACGGGAGAATTTGATGTTCTTGAAAATATTATCTGGTGCTTGGTCGTTTTTCATTGATGTTTAAATGGCTTTGGTATTAATATTTTGTTGGGAGGGATTTTTAAAAATATAACAGGACTATCCAGCCGAACCAATAGTGGTAAATTTTTAAAGATAAATATTCAGGAACCAATGTGGGAAAAAGTTTGAGTATTATTAAAAATATTTTTTACTGCAAATAGGACTTGGTTTTGGTTTTCTTTTAAATAAATTTACAAGAACCTATAGGAGAAAAGATTTCGATTTTTTTGAGGGCTAATAGCACAATATAAAATTTTTTTTTAAAATCGATTAAAGGAATAAACAGAAAATATTTCCTATATTTATTAACATTTCTTCAATGATTTTTTATTTTTTTTAATACTTTTCTCATGACCAATAGCTTTGAAAGGAACATATACACATGGGCGTATAAGTGCCGCCATTGTGTATACGCACCCATATCCTCCACTTTTATTTTAAATGCATTTTATTAATTATCGTGGAAATTAATTATAATTTCGAAATCA